>NC_061090.1:50140588-50155588 GCF_015104395.2 Macrobrachium nipponense | reverse complement strand
TATGCGATTGCACATACATATGTTTGTTGCTCTATGCACGAACTCATATACATACATATACACACAAATATGCAAGTAGGTGAAGCAGAAATAACCGAAGCAACATCACAAATGAATATCACTCATCCAGTTAATACTGAAAATATTGCTTTGAATACGAGTAGATTGCATGTTAAGGTAAGCTCAGAAATTTTAACGAGTTCACATAAGTTTCTCTTTAGTGTCAAAAACATGGTAAAAATTAAACAAATATATCTTCGCTCTGATTACTTTGAAATTTCAGAACAATATTCGTATGATTGGCTCTAAATATCTTAATAAATAAACAAAGCAAATACAGAATATCAACTAATATACACAGGATAGGGATTGCAAAGTGGCCTTATTCATTGGAGACACCTATCTACGCTCTAAGATTCTTAGGTACTACTACGCGTGGTCACGATAAGTAACGCATTTCAACGTTGTATCTCTTCATTTCTAGGTTACGCATTTCAACGTTGTATCTCCTCATTTCTAAGTAACGCATTTCAACGTTGTATCTCCTCATTTCTAATGAGATGCCGCGTAGTTAGACCAGTTATTTCTCCATCTGTTGATTAAGGGGAGAAAAAAGGCTCCTCCGGCAGAGATTTCATCTCGTCATTACGAGGAATGGGTGCTCGGATGATAAAGCCTGATAGGAAGCCCCCTTGCGAAATGCCAAACTCAGCGCACAGTCAGTTGACCCCCAGCGCGACCTCCGGGCAGGTGATCTTTGGACTCCCAATAACGTCCAATACAACATTTCTCAAATGCAATTTCACCCACGGTAACCAACGAGGCCAACTGATATCGCATCCCGTCGTTCCGAAAGTAAATATTTGTGGGCCCCATAAAAGCTTAGAAGCGCCATAATATATTTGGTGTTATCTCCCCGTCCGTGGCAGCCACTTCACCACCCCTCCCCTCACACCCCCGCCCCTTCCCATTCCACTCTCATCCCTCCCCAAGCCACTTATCCCCGCTCTCCCGATCCCGTCTACCGAATCCCCACTTCCCAAAGGGAGCTGAGTGAGAAGCTCTGCCTGGCGTGACATTAAAATATCTTCAATACCAAATAAAAGCCAGTTCGGGCAAAGTAACTAATGACGGGTGCGGCCCGAGGATTGTAATAAAGTGATAAAAATAATAAAGTGATAAAAATGCTTATTTTACTCGGCATCAAGGCGAAAGGAAGGTGAGTCTTAGATGCAGACTCCCCAGACAGAGGGAGGGTGATGACGATGATAGTCATACTATCTATTGCAAGGGTGGAAGTTCATTATGGGAATTCGAAATTTAATACCTATTCATAAACGGATTCATGCGCAACTCAGCTATGATACTATCATTAATTAACGAATTATATATGCATGCATAAACAAAAAATAACTAAGTAAATAACATATATATTCATACAAACACACATATATGTATGTGTGTTTGTGTCCTCTACATATACGTATGCATGTACGAATATGTATATATGTATATATATATAAACACATATATATACTATATATATATATATATATATATATATATATATATATATATCATATTATATATATATATATATATATATGGTGTGTGTGCGTGTGTATATATATTATATATATATTATATATATATATATATATATATATCTATATATATATATATATATATATATATATATATATATATTATATTATATATATATATATATATATATATATATTTGAAATATGCATGTATATATATGTCTTAGCAAAAACATCAGCATATATCAAATGGATGTATCTCCCTATCTCGTACACTTGAGCCAATAAACTGAGGGAAGTCAAAAGACTCCTTCCAAACCAATTGCAGAGTTATAAATGAAATGCCTTCCAGACTTTCCTCATTGCGACACTGCTTTCTTAATTTTTATTTTGGACGGTAATAAAAATATACAGAGCAGGAAAGCGAATGACTGACTACTAAGCCAGTGTGAAGAGCCTCAGTGGCGTGGTCGGTTTGGTCTCGGCCTGCCACTTCGGTGGCCGCGAGTTCAATTCTCGGGCAATCCATTGAGGGGTCAGAGATGTGTTTTTCTGATGACAGAAGTTCGCTTTCGACGTGGTTCGGAAGTCACGTAAAGCCGTTGGTCCCGTTGCTGACTAACCACTGGATCCATGCAACGTAAAAACACCATATAAACAAACAAGCTAAGCGAGTGTGCAACAAGAATATGCTTGCGACCTTAATTAAGCACTGTGCGTAGGAGCCGAACAGTGCTGGCAGACGGGAAGCGTAATCTAACAATGACAAAAATAACAATAATTAAAAAAATAACAACAGACGGAACAACATCAGCAGCATACGACCCACTTCGTGCCTTCTTTATTGCCGCTAATGCAGAGTGCCACATCTGAGATTTTCTTACCTTGATGATGTTACTGGAAATAGTTGGACTTATTCTGACCCACGCTTACGCCAACGTCACTTTTACATTCGTGCAGATTAACCCGTCAAAGATGACTAGTTTCTAAAATAATCGCACGCAGATGCTATCCAGGCTAATGATTATATTTAGTCGCTGGTTTCTCCCGTTCGATTCTAAAGGTGATCCTATCAGAATCATTAAACGATCTCAGTCTCTGGAATCTGAAGCTAAACTCTTTGGTGAGCTCTTCTTTATGTTTAATGCTCTATGAGATTACTTTGTTTTATTCATCCCCTTCCTTGAAAACAATATTTTCCAGCTTTTCCTCATGTAATAAAGCTTTTTCAGGGGTTTGTGAAATGATCTCTCATTTAAAGACTGCTATTCTTTTTTTACATGCGTCCTCTGGTTGTACTTTAAAGTCTCGCCAGTAGAAGGTAATCTAGTGATAAGCAGACATAATCTGCATTATCTAGATTCTAGAGAATGTGATTCGGCATTCCATAGATTCGTAACTATAGCTTTTCTCATATCTTATGTCCTTATGAATCCGTCGGAATCAACTATTCATCTATCGCTTATTTCGTATGGTCCCTTATTTCGACAATCGCTTTCATCTAATTTCTTATATCCTTTCTCAATTTCCCTTTAAAATCATTTACGGGCTCAGTTTTTTCATAATCGATTCATTTCAACAAAGATCACAATACTAGAACTTTCAGAAATTTGACTTTTATCAAATGCATTCCATTCTGTTCTCTGTATTCGACCAGAGACCTGTTCCTATTCATTCGAGAAGTCTCTTTTTCTTCTTACTTGAAACTCCGACCCCGCCGACAGATCTGCACTGGGAGACCATAATACAGCCAACTTCATTGCCTCCAAGACAAAGTTTCTCTTGTGCCTGCATTATTCTGCTCCTTGGAATGGCTCGCTTATTGAATTCGTCTCAGTGAGGCAAACTTATCACCGTTGCATAACCTTAGTCAGTTCTTAGAAGGGATATAATGAAGATATGAGGTTTCATGATATTCCTTCACAGTGTAAAGGTAAATTCTGGGGCAGCAATTATTTGTAGATTAATCATCATGGCTATGCCAGTGAAACAGTGATGACACTTTTAGGCCAGTGGAATAATAGTGTCATGGCTACGTTAGTGACAGCAATGTTATTGCATAAACAAACCCTCGCATGAAGTTCATACGTTAAGAAATTTCCAAAATGCATCAAATTTTATTACGGATGCCAAAGATTCGCTTGTTAAATGAAACCATATGAACAGCATGCTTATGAATCTAGTACCGGTTTTATACATGCTTACTCTGATGAATGTTCACCAGGAACGGTTCAACTAGAGCCAAACCGTTTAATTAATAACCGGGCTTTAAATTACATACACTAACTCGTCCAAGTATAAGCTTCGTCTTCATGTATTTGTTTGTTTGTTTGTAGGTGTTTTTACGTTGCATGGAACCAGTGGTTATTCAGCAACGGGACCAACGGCTTTACGTGACTTCCGAACCACGTCGAGAGTGAACTTTTATCACCAGAAATACTACACATCTCTAAGCTTCGTTCTTTTCAAATTTAACAAGAAGTATGGGTGTTTGTCTACAAGCAGCGCAGAGGGATACGATCCACAGAAATACTTTTATGTACACACACAAATATTACCTTACCTTACCTTACAGACCTTACATCTTGTTCGGGTTGCCCCAGGTCCCTCAGTGTGAGGCACCTCTAATGTCTACCAGAGAGTTGCTAGTACATCTTCCGGTATATTTTGCATCTTCCAATCTTGGATGGTCTGGGATGCAGTTTAGATATTTGTCGAGCTTATTCTTAAACACATCTACGCTCACTCCTGATATATTCCTCAGATGAGCTGGCAACGCATTGAATAGACGCTGCATTATCGATGCTGGTGCGTAGTGGATTAATGTCCTGTGTGCTTTCCTTATTTTTTCCTGGTAGAGTTTTGGGCACTATTAATCTACCTCTGCTGCTCTTTCTGATATTTTTAGTTCCATGATATTTTCTGCTATTCCTTCTATCTGTTTCCATGCCTGAATTATCATGTAGCGTTCTCTTCTCCTTTCTAGACTATATAATTTTAAGAATTGTAGTCTTTCCCAGTAGTCTAGGTCCTTAACTTCTTCTATTCTAGCTGTAAAGGACCTTTGTACACTCTCTATTTGTGCAATATCCTTTTGATAGTGTGGGTACCATATCATATTGCAATATTCAAGTGGACTACGAACATATGTTTTATAAAGCATAATCATGTGTTCAGCTTTTCTTGTTTTGAAGTGCCGTAACAACATTCCCATTTTTGCTTTACATTTTGCCAACAGAGTTGCTATTTGATCATTGCATAACATGTTCCTATTCATCATCACACCAAGGTCTTTAACTGCTTCCTTATTTGTGGGATTCTGGGTTTTTTTTTCTTTCTTTTTTAATTTATTAGGTCCCTTATATGCATATAGCTTTCTTTCTCTGTCTCCCATAATTTATTGATTCAAATTTATCAGAGTTAAATACCATCCTATTTACCTCGCCCAATCATATACTTTGTTAAGGTCTCTTTGTAGGAGCGTTCCTATCTTCGTCACAAGTAATTTCTCTACTTATTCTTGTGTCATCTGCGGAAACTACTCACTACCGAATCCTCACATTATTGTCTATGTCTTCAATCATAATAACAAACAGTATTGCAGCTAACACCGTACCTTGCGGCACACCGGATATTTACCTTGACTTCATCCGATTTCTCATCGTTGTTTGCAATAACTATCTGTTTCTGTTGTGTAAAAATTCTTTTAACCATCTTCCTACTTTATCCACGATATTGTGTTTTCTAATTTTCTTCGCTAATATATTATGGTCTACTTTATCAAAAGCTTTTGCAAAAGTCTAAATAACCACATCTGTTTCATTTCCGCTTTTCATATTTTTGAATATGTTCTCACGGTGGACTAACAGTTGGGTTTGTGACTTTTTCCGGGTACGAAACCATGTTGTCCTTTATTAAACAAATTATTTTTTTATTAAATGTTTCATAATATTTTTCTTCATTACCCTTTCATACACTTTCATAATATGTGATGTTAGACTCACAGGCCCTATAATTACTTGCCTCTAGTCTTGATCCACTTTTGAAAGTAGGGGTAATATATGCTAATTGTGCTCATCATAAAATCTTGCCTGTATCTACACTTTGTCTTAATAATATTGCAAGTTGCTTTGCGATAGAATGAACTACTTTCTTTAACAAAATAGCAGGAATTCCATCAGGCCGTGCAGCAGCTCCATTTTTTAATTTCATTAATAGCCTGCACAATATCAGCTTCATTAATATCTATGTCAGCTAAATATTCACTATTTTCATCCCTTAAATCCCTTACTTCTATATCATTATCTTCATTATCTATTCTAGGGGTGAATTCTCTCTTATATCGTTCTGCCAGTATGTTGCAAAATTCCTTTTTTTCATTCGTAATCTCCCTTCAATTCTCAGAGGGCCTTTTCTATTTCTATTCTTCTTTTTTATTCATCTTCTTCGCCATATTGCGTATAATAGTTTGGGTTTTGCTTGATATTTAATAGGGTTTTTTCTTCCAAGTCCCGTTTTTCATTTTCTTTTGATTGTATAATCTTTTGTTCTGCATTTTCTATCTTACTTTTTAGTTCTATAACTTTCCATGCATTTTTTTCTTTTGCAATACCTTTTTTCCACTTTCTGATTTTCTGGAACAAGATCCCTTTGTCTCTTGGTATGCATGAATGATGTTTTACTTTTCTTCTTCGGTATATATTTTTCCACTATTTTCTCCAATATTTTATATAATATCTCCGTATTTACCCTTATTTGTCATCCACTTACGAAAAATGTTTATCCCAATCTTTGTTTAATTCTTCATTAATTCTGACCATTTTATATTTTTACTGTAGAAGTTGTATTTTCCATATCCTTCCCACTTTTTCATTTCTGCTTATCTCTATTTTCACTGCTTTGGAATGAACTGTTAATTCTATGACATTATGGTCTGAAATATTCGCATTATAAACTATTATTTCTTTAACATAATTCATCTCGTTAACAAATACTAGGTCTAAAGTATTTTCCTTTCTTGTTGGCAGGTGATTTATTTGTTGAATGTTGTATTCTAGTAGCATATCTAATAGCTTTTCAAATTGCCTCTTATCTTCTGCACTACTATTACTCTCTTTTTTATATGTATAAGTACAACCACAATCTCCTATTCGTTCTTTCCATTCTACGAAAGAAAAGTTGAAGTCACCAGATAGGAGAATAGTCCAGTCCTTGTGATTTCTACATATATCATCCAATTTTTCAATTATTAAGTCAAACTCTTTAGTATTAGGAGGTCTATATATTACTATGTTCATCAATTTTTTTTCCGGGAGTTCCAAATTCTACCGCTATTAGTTCACATTCTGAGTTTACTATATTTCTCATATATTTTTCCTTGTTTTTTGTCTTTCCCATATATTGCGGTTCCCCTTGATCCTATTTTTTCTATCTGATCTATAAGTTTGGAACCCTTTATTTGATCATCATTCCCAGTCTCTTGGGAATACCAGGTTTCACATATTCATTATATCTATTTTCTTTTCATTTTGGGTTAGTTCTTCTAAGTACTCTATTTTTTCTTTTTGAGTTACTCGTACTAAGAGAGAGGGAGAGGAAACAAGTATTTTTTAACATTTTTATGTAACTGCAAATGGGAGGAATTTGACACCCATACACACACACAACCACACACACCATAATTATATATATATATATATATATATATATATATATATATATATCACACAAAAAACAATCTAAGCACAAAATATATAAAAAGAAAACTTTGTGAGAGTATACAGTTACATATGTAACCACATATATATTATTGAGAGAGAGAAAGAGAGAGAGAGAGAGAGAGAGAGAGAGAGAGAAATACATTTACCTCCTTCCCACCCCCGGTCCCCACAAGAAAGGATCTCATAAAAAAGATCCCTCGAAGCAACTTGAATTCGAATCGGGCAGACCGCCTCAATGACACAGTTTCGCGAAGTGGCAGAACGGGGACATCAAGCAGCAGGCAAAAGCGTCATAAACTTCCTCTATCAAAAATTATGACTCCTCCTCACAATAGAGCCTTTCTCAGTCGCACAAAGGCCTCGGTGTCTCTCCCGTTCACATTTTAATTTACAATCCAACCCAGGGCGACTCTTCCACGTAAGCTGAAGCATACAGTTCAGCCTGACACTTCAAAGCCGAATTATGAAGGGGCGGATGATTTATCGCCACACGCCACAATGAATTTAATGTAATCGTAAGAAAACAGTCACACGTACAGTCGCACATGTGCTTGCTTGGGGGCCGAGTGGGTGTGGGGTGGGTGTGGGTGTTGGGGGTGGGGGTTTCCAAGTGTGTTTTGTTTCGCGCTGTAGCGCTGTAATTTGTATATCTGAGTTGTAAGAAAAATAAAACCGAGAAAAAATGACTAATTCACGGCATGTCAGCGTATTCCCAGTGGCAATCGGTTATACATTCATTCACATAAAATTGAGCACATACACGTGTGTATGTGTATGTAAAATGCGTAATTACCGGACGTGTGCGTTATGTATACACGCGCCCAAGACATGACAGATTAGGCAAGATTAACGATGCTAACGAACCGAGATACGTAACGCTTTCACGGGCATTACTGAAAAATATATATATAAACTATATCAATATAAATAACAGTGCAGATATGTTGCCAAGGTACATACCAAGCAAAGGGCAAAAACCGTCTGGGTATCACTTGCTCCAATACTGTTTGCGGGAGGAAATTGAAATATACTTTAACTTGCTTTTTCCTTTATTGCTTTTTATCCATTTCCAGTTTTCTGTAAATGAAAACCATTGTGATTGTGACGGCTTTGTTTGTCCGTCCGCATTTTTCTTGTCCGCCCTCAGCCCTTAACAAGGCGTGATCCAACCTCCAGCTTACTCGAAGCGTTTGCTGAAATCTACCGTCCACATGGAGCGTTGTTTCCCCAGCGGAAATTAAAATAAATGCACTATACTTTATTAGATATAATTTTTCTGTACTATTTAACAGACATATTATTTATTTTTTGCATTTTCATTCTAATAGATAAATAATAAAGATCCTATTATCAAATTCCTGTATCTTTAACTCAACACGAAACGCCTTTTTCACTTTTTCCCAGACAATTTTTAAGCTTACTCCCCGAGTAAACGAAAACCACTGAGACTAAAGGGCTAAAAACTGGTATGTTGATCATCCATCCTCCAATCATCAAACATATTAAATTGCAGCCCTCGAGCCGCAGTACATTTTATTCTATTTAAGATCAATAAAGTTAGTCATACTCGTACGTCTGGCAGCTATGACAGGCCAACACCGGGCAGTGGCTGAGGTTCGGTGTATTTTTAACTTCTATAATACCGGTGTCACAAGAGTAATATTAGCTCCTACAATCTAAGAGATAATCTTGATAAATTCTGTTTACTTCATGGCCTCTGTATCAATAAAACACAGATTAAACTTTAAGTAAAGAATGGTCCTTGATGGCCTGCGCATAAAAATAATAGCCAGTTATACATTTGATAAGGGAATGTTTCTCGTTATGTGTTAGCACATACGCTCTCAGACACCCAAACCCAAACCACCACACACACACACATATATATATATAATATATTATAATAATTTATATATAATAATTTATTAATATATAATATAGTATATATATATATATAATATATATTTATATATATATATATATATCATATATATTATATAAGTTTCAATAATGACTCCACAAAACTGTGTAGGTTTTCTTGTCGAATCTCAGTATCAAAAACGAAATTTGCACCCGAGCGATGACAATCCACTCACTATGGCAGCTTTAATAAAAAAAACACCAATATAAAATGAACTTGAGTTTTCATCCCGGAGTAATATAAAATCCGTGTTGGGTGTTCTCAACTTAATCTTACGTTTCAAAAATGACTAAAAACAGGTATAGCACGGCAATCAATGTCAGCCCCAAACAAAGTGACTATGACATCAGTACCGTTAATAACTCAGACCCAGGCTCACAAAAACTTGAAATTCATTAAGGATGCGAGATACTAATTGGCAGATTTAAAATTTAAATTAATGACCACAGTGCATCCAATTTCGGTTTTAAAGTAAGCCAAATATTTCGAATGATATCACTTTACAAATCACTTTCATTAGGCAAGACAAATCGACTCCTTATGAGCAATCAGAAACTTCCTTTTCAATCCAGATCGTATTTTAAGAAGTCACAGGATGTCATTCGAGAAACCATATTATATTTAGCCAGAACTTATGACGTTCCTGTCACATCCGATCTCATCAAATTAATTAAACTTCACTTGCCACCCACGACCTCTCTCTCTCTCTCTCTCTCTCTCTCTCTCTCTCTCTCTCTCCTTCAAATTACCCATAATTACAGCCAAGTATAATTTAATGCGCACGTCGGAATTAAGCTATTTATGCTTGCTTGTGAAAGTACTGTGATTAAGATATACTCTAAGAAGATTGTTGTTTATTAATGTTTAATTATAATTGCGCAGCCAATACATAAAGCATAAACACCCGCACACAGACATATATATACACACACACACAAAACCCCCCACACGCACATATGTGTGTATATATATATATATATATATATATATATATATATATATGTGTGTGTGTGTGTGTGTGTGTGTGTGTGTATGTGTGTGTGTTTAGGAGGGTAATGCTGATCTGACGTTGCAGAATTTACAACAAAAACAATTGTTCTTGCGCACCTGAAAGGGTATGAAAGCAAAGAATATTAAGAACAAGGAAAATAGAGTGCTAGATGCAAAATTCACATATGACATTTAGGTGTACACATTATGAGAGAGGAAAAAAGGTTAGTCAACTCGATAGTTAAAAGGATAAATTCCAAACAAGGTTCATATATAAAATTTTTTATAAAGTATTTTTCTATACATATGGAAACAATTTGCCTCGATCTGACTGTACATGAATGGGGAAAAAATTTGGGTCGATCTCACTCTATAAGAATGGGGAAAAAATTTGGCTCGATGATACTCCATATAAATGGAGAAAAAATTTGGCTCGATCTCACTCCATATGAATGGGGAAAAAATTTGGCTCGATCTCACTCCATATGAATGGGAAAAAATTTGGCTCGATCTCACTCCATAAGAATGGGGAAAAAATTTGGCTCGACCTCACTCCATATGAATGGGAAAAAATTTGGCTCGATCTCACTCCATAAGAATGGGGAAAAAATTTGGCTCGACCTCACTCCATATGAACGGAAAGAGTTAAAACCCATGCTGTGTCCACAGTATGTTTTCAAGTAGAATGAAAACTACTTGGAGATGAAAAACAAAAACAAAAGTCCTCCTTGATTAATTTTACAAATAGTAAAAAATTATCAAACCTAGAAACCTCATTCCAAAATTAATGGAAAGATAAAAATTCATAAAATAATGTTAAGATAAAAGTTCTTGACAGATGTCTGAAAGAAAAAACTCATCTAAGACAATATTCCACATTGCTTAATGAAATGTATCCCTGGTATTGCAAACTTTATAATGAAATTCATCCCTGATAGTCCCAATTGTACAATGAAATTTATCCCTGATATTTCAAACTGTATAATGAAATTTATCGCTGATACTTCGGATTGTACAATGAAATTTATCCCTGATATTTCAAACTGTATAATGAAATTTATTCCTGATGGTCCTAATTGTACAATGAAATGTATCCGTGTTTTTGTTTGTATGGTGTTTTTACGTTGCATGGAACCAGTAGTTATTCAGCAACGGGACCGACGGCTTTACGTGACTTCCGAACCACGTCTAGAGTGAACTTCTATCACCAGAGATACACATCTCTAATCCCACAGTGGAATGCCCGAGAATCGAACTCGCGGCCAACGAAGTGGCAGACCAAGACCATACCGATCACGCCACAGAGGCGTTCGAAATTTATCCCTGATATTCAATCCCTGATATTCCAAATTGTACAATGAAATTTATCCCTGATATTCCAAATTGTATAATGAAATTTATCCCTGATATTTCAATCTGTACAATGAAATTATCCCTCGTACATTTCCAAAACCAGTAAAAAAAAGAAAACTCTCCATGATCTAGTTCCAAACTGTATGAACAAAGAAGATGGGAACCTTGAAACGGAGCTTCTCGAGGCCGTAGCCCACGGCAACAGCCAAGGGGCAGAGAAACGCAATAACTGGAAAGGCAGAGAGCATAACGCATTGCGCAAGAACTGGCCCTTTCTATGTAAGGCAGAGACCTCCCCTCTTCTCTGTTATTAGCCGCTCCATGACTGATGACAGAACACAAGGTATGGGAAGGATATCAGTCCGCGGACGATGATGATAGTTATCGCAGTCGTGACGAATAGCACCAAATTGCTATCTTCCTTAATGCTCTGGCTAGATTAAGTTACCTTCATCAAAGAGACATCCATCTGTCCATATCTGGTGTTCTGGCTATGTTCTGACTGCTACCCTATCTTAATAGGGAATTCGTTGTGCATACCTGGTGAATGTGATGGAAATCATGCAACGTAATATCAGCTTGCCCAGTCAAATTGATTACAGTTACTGTCTATGTGAGGAAATGATTGTTTACTTATATGTCAAGGATGTAAATATGCTATGCTGTTTAATGTACCCTTTCTGACATATCAACGAGACAATGTTAAGTGGATTCAGATGTGCAAATGTATACAGGTTAATATACAGTATATATATATATATATAATATAATAATATATATATATATATATATAGTATATATATATATAATATATATATATATATATATATATAGATATATATTATTTATTATATATTTATATATATATATATATATATATATATATATATATATATTATATATACTATCTATATATATCTATATTATATCATTAAATATATATATCTATATTATATATTATATATATATATATATATATATATATATATAATATATATATATATATATAAACACATTCGTACACACACATGTATATATACGTATATGTTATATATATAATATAATATATATATATATATATATATATATTATAATAATATAATTAATATATTTATATATAACACATTCGCACACACACACCACACACACACACACACACACACACACATATATATAATATATTATTATATATAATAATATATATATATATATAAATTGTCATCAATATACAACTTCCCTAGTTTCTAATACAAGACTAGTAATACAGCTGCTAAAGAAATCTATGATTGAAAAAGTGAGCCAGGCTGCGAGTAGTCAGCAACTCCATATTATTAAAAATACTATGACAAGTGACCCGAGATGTTTTTGGACAAGGTAGTTCTAAATACCAATTTTCCTATTGAAGAGGTCATTTATGTTTTATTCTTTTAAGATGCTGACCGCATGGGAACTACAGTTCCCTAAAGTAACGCAGTCAGAGCTACTAAAAAAAAAAAAGAAGGAAAAGAAAGAGAGATGCTTATCCCAGAAGCGAACGATAGTCCTGCTTACTGAATTACAGATTGACTACTGCACGTTATCTGGCGTTACAACTACCAGTGATGGCTCACCTAAGGTTCCAGAAGGCTGTGAGTCAAATCCTTTACAGCACAGGTAGTCAAACAGTCGATCGCGATCTACCAGACGATCGCCGTTACCCCACAACACTATATACACACACACACACACACACACACACACACACATATATATATAATATATAATATATATATATATATATAGTATATATATACGTATATATATATATATATATGATATATATATATGTATATATATAATATACGTATATATATAAGTGAAGCAATGTACTCATGTTTTATCGTACTACGGCGCCATTTGAAATTTCTTGTCCCACGTAATAATTTGTGATTGCGTAGTATGGTAGATCGTACATAAAACATGAGTAACGCTGCCTCACTATATTTATATATATATATATATATATATTATATATATATATATATATATATATATATATAGATAGAATATAGGTATAGATATTAGGATATAGATTATTTTATATATTGCTACTTTCAAAATGCATGTTTCCCCTCTTTGAAATGTCATGTAGATTGTGCAACATTTTTTCAGATTCCTAGATAGCTTAGAATAGGATGTTTTAAAATGTGTGTTCAGATTTCGCATTAACGTCTTGTAAAAGAATATATATATAACATAAAGAGAGAGATCTTTGTCTTTTCAAAGCTGCAAATGTTTAACTTTTATGTCGACACTTTAATATTAGAGTCTGCGAGATCCGTTTGCTTCCCTGCTCTGTCAGCGCGTTTGATAGCGAGCTCGTTGTCATCAAAACATGTCAATTTTAATTGTTGCCCAGCCTCCGTCTCAATCGAGTCGGGTATGTCTTTTCTTTTTTTAACAGACTCGTCTGGTACGTGTATATCTTTGTCAAGTCCCACGTGGGTGTTGCACATTATGTATGTAAGATTGCATCAGATTTCAGAACTTTCTGGAAGCTTTCGTGCCAAGAACGTTTTGACATCTGCTCTCTCGAAGTTCCGTAATGGAAGAGATTTCATTCTATCTTAAGACCTCGAGGCAGTTAGATCTCTCTCTCTCTCTCTCTCTCTCTCTCTCTCTCTCTCTCATTCGACATCATTGAGATTATATTAACGTAACCCAAATTTGGTCACTTGTAACTTGTGAGAATTTCATATTTGATATTTCTTAGAGTTTACTTAGTATTATTTAGTTTCTTTTGTGGAATCTGAACAGACATTATTTCGTAACGGCGCCTGGTTTTTTGTGGAAGTGTAAATCAAGCCTGCAGCAAAGCAAAGAAAGAAATTGGTATACCAAGGTAAAGTGTGTTATGTTTTTACTAGTTGCAACTAATAATGGATAGGGAGTGTGGATAACTAATAATTGTTAGGGACAGTGAATAACTAATAACGGATAGGAATGGTGTTTAACTAATAACTAATAATTGGTTTGGTAAAAACTGTTGGTTACAGTGTTTTTGAGTGAAAACATTTACACTTTTACACATTGCTGATTTTTTTTTGTGTTTGTGTCTGTTCCATTGTTTGTGCACTTATTCATTTTCTTATTGAAGTGTGTCTTTTTATTTTATATTTTCATTTGCATTCACAATTTAATTGACTTAGTTATTTTCATTGCTTAATCATTGCATATTTAATTGAATTTAACACTTGAAAATTAATTTACATTTACTTAGAATTCTTTTCAAGTTTTATTGTTGTTTAGCACTTGTGAATTAATTTCAAATTTTCAATTATTGCCTAACACTTTTGAATTTCAATTGAATTAATTTTCTTGAATTTTGTGATAAATTAATTTTGATTTAATTTTACTTAATTTGATTCAAGAATTAATTAAAATTTACTTTGTTTTCAAGTAACAGTAATTTTCCCTGATATTGTGAATTTCA
>NC_061090.1:50103088-50135588 GCF_015104395.2 Macrobrachium nipponense | reverse complement strand
CCTTCAAAGGGAATTTATGATAAATAAGGATTTCAGAGGAAATCAAAATTGAAAAACGATTTTCTAAAAAATAAGTCTTTAAAAAACAATTCTTCATTGGAAGTTCAAGATTGGTATTTTGACAAAGGAGGTCAATTATTTCAGGTGCACAAAGGTCGATGATAGGGCAACCAAATGCCCAGTTCTCGCACATACCCGAGAAAGAAAAGGATAACAAAGAGGTAGAATACGCTGTTAAAGGGATCCGAGAGAGAGAGAGAAAAAAAAACATGACTTGACAGCCTTTCCACATATCCTCCAATAATTTTAACAGAAGCATGATCAGATTTAAACGGGAATCAATCTCAATCTCTCTCTCTCTCTCTCTCTCTCTCTCTCTCTCTCTCTTGTGTATTTTATGTTAAGAAACTTAATACCCACTGCAAACTAAAAAGTTGAATAAACGAATTAATATTATTGTTATTATACCTACTCTCTCTCTCTCTCTCTCTCTCTCTCTCTCTCTCTCTCTCTCTCTCTCTCTCTCTCTCTCTCTCTCGTGTGTATTTTATGTAAGAAACTTAATACCCACTGTGAACTAAAATGTGGAATAAACGAATTATTATTATTATTATTATTATTATTATTATTATTATTATTATTATTATTATTATTATTATTATTATACTCTCTCGCTCTCCTGTGAGGGGGCTGAGAATCGGTATGAAATGTGGGATGTAAAAAGGTGGGGGTCGGGTGCCCCCCGCGAGTTAAAGTGTTATTCCCGGATGTCAATGACTCAACTCATTGCTGGCGTCAATGGCTATTGATGATGCCAGACATTTATTCATATTGTGAATATGTCCGACGTTTAAAACAAGGCAGTAATTAATGGCATAAAGTCCTGTTTATAAGTTCACTCGGGTTTCTTTTGAAATCGCAGCTCCGGTTACTTACTTTGACGGCGAAAGCCATTATGGACTATAACGGCACTCGCTAAAAGGACAGCTCTTCATTCCTTTATAATATTTTTAGTAAACAGACCTGGATATGCTTCGATTAGCCATCAATCACTTTCGATTTGACTCCCATTTGATAATAACATAACGTATTGGAAATTACATCTTCCAATTGATAATAACATAACGTATTGGACATTACGTCTCCCAGTTGATGATAACATAACGTATTGGAAATTACATCTCCCAGTTGATAATAACATAACGTATTGGAAATTACGTCTCCCAGTTGATAATAACATAAACGATTGGATTAACGTCTAACTTAAGTTAGATTCTTAATTGGGTTAGAGTGACAATTCTGCTGACATATATATATACATTATATATATATATATATATATATATATATATATATATATATATATATATATATATATTATATATATATATACATACATATATATATATATATATATATATATATATATATATATATATATATATATATATATATATCTTTGAAGGAGGCAAAACTTATGTTAGCGGCTTATTATCCTTCATTAAAGATCTATCTATCAGAATATACCGAAGGACATTAGAAAATCCAAAGACCGCTAGAGTAAAAACGAGCAACGAAAACAATAATAAAGCCAACTTCTCATAAAAATCCACAGTTATATAAATAAGTGGTATTGTTTACAAGATATAAAAAACTTACTTTTTAAACGCCTGAACGGTGCTCCTCCTCCTCCTCAGGTGTTTGGAATAGTGTTTTTATCTTTTATAAATAAGACAACTTCTTCACACATGTAATTGTAGACTTTTATTATGCGACAGTTTTTTTCACGAGACTGAATTTCTAGGAAAAGCTAAAATAGTTTTAGTTGCTGCCCTTTTTGCTGCATTATATAATAATAATAATAATAATAATAATAATAATAATAATAATAATAATAATAATAATAATAATAATAATAATAATAATAGAAAATGTGGCGCCGTGGAGGAGTGGGTTAGGTCGTCAATAGACTTAAGTCAAGTTAAGCAACATTGGGGCTGGTCAGTCGTTGGATGGGTGACCGCTCTCCTCGGCGTTGATTCCTTGGGAAAGGATCTTTACCATGAATTTCCTCAGTCTACTCAGCTGTAAATGAGTACTATCCCTGATGGGTAGGGTCCGGCTATGGGTTAAATAGCAAAACTCAGCAATGATGGAAAGAAATGAAGGAATAAACGACAACGACGTAAATGGAACCTCTGGCAACAGAGGAGCTTCGTCCGGCAACCAGGTATTCAACCCAATTGTAGGGGAAGACGGTCAGGTACTTGGAGGTCGTCATCCAGCAACTGATCACCACAACGACAGCAATCAACAGCCTGAGATGGGAGCTACAGAGGCAAAAAGGAAGAAATGGACAAGAGAAGAAAATAAGGAAATATGGAGATGGAGATGCTACATCAGACGGAGAGAGGATATAGAAGAAGATTGGTCAACATCTGGAATGAGAGGAATAACACCCCCCAAACAGAGCAGAGGCTGGCAGACCAAGTAAGGAACATAAAGAAAAAGAACTGGATCTCCCCAACAGAAAGAGAAGAACTGGAAAGGGAAATGTCACACGACAACGAATTACACGAAGACGAACTGAGAGACGATGCCACAGAAGACGACAGGGAGGATGAGGTAATCAAACAACGACACACGAAGAAAACACGACGAAGTAACAGAGAGGACGGAATGGGTAGAAAAGATTAGACAATGGATGGAGCCAGATACAGAGAGAACAAAGATCCCCTCCATGAAAGCCTACAACACCAAGAAATTAAGGGAGAAAACAAGTGAGGTCAATGAAATAATGGGCCTAATACACACCACCAGTATCACAGAAACAAATAACTTGACATATGCAGGAGCAAGATTAGTAGCAGAACTGATGGGGATTCGAACACAAACACCACCGTCACAACCAACCCAACAGAAACCAAAACAGCACCTCCTTGGAAAAGGCGCCTGGAAAAGCAAATCATGGTGATGAGATCTGACTTGAGTAAACTGAAAGAGATGGCAGAAAAAAGGCTAAGAAGAAGCAAGGGAGGAACTCAACGAGAAATACAAATACAAGAGAGGGGATACACAATAGAAGATGTAAAACAGAGGCTTAAGGCCAAAGCACACAAGATCCAACGGTACATGAACAGGAATAAGGGATACCAACAGAACAAACTATTCGGAACCAACCAGAAAAGACTATACAGCCAACTAAGAGGGGAAGACAACCACCCAGAAATTCCTGAAGCCGAACCAAGTAAGAGACTCTGGGAAAACATATGGAGCAATCCGGTATCACACAACAAACATGCAACATGGCTCCAGGAAGTCAAGGAAGAAGAAACAGGGAGAATAAAAACAAAGATTCACAGAGATCACGACAGACACAGTCAGACAATAACTAAAGAAAATGCCAAACTGGAAAGCCCCAGGTCCCGATAAAGTCCATGGATACTGGCTCAAAAACTTCAAGGCCCTACACCCACGAATAGCAGAACAACTCCAGCATTGTATCTCAAATCACCAAGCACCCAAATGGATGACCACAGGACGAACATCATTAGTACAAAAAAGACAAGAGTAAGGGAAATATAGCCAGTAACTACAGGCCTATCACCTGCCTACCAATAATGTGGAAGTTACTAACAGGTATCATCAGTGAAAGGCTATACAACTACCTAGAGGAGACAAACACCATCCCCCACCAACAGAAAGGCTGCAGAAGGAAGTGTAGGGGCACAAAAGACCAGCTCCTGATAGACAAAATGGTAATGAAGAACAGTAGGAGAAGGAAAACCAACCTAAGCATGGCATGGATAGACTATAAGAAAGCCTTCGACATGATACCACACACGTGGCTAATAGAATAAAGCCTTGAAAATATATGGGGCAGAGGAAAATACCATCAGCTTCCTCAAAAATACAATGCGCAAACTGGAATACAATACTTACAAGCTCTGGAATAAGACTAGCAGAGGTTAATATAAGGAGAGGGATCTTCCAGGGCGACTCACTGTCCCACTACTCTTCGTAGTAGCCATGATTCCCATGACAAAAGTACTACAGAAGATGGATGCCGGGTACCAACTCAAGAAAAGAGGCAACAAAATCAACCATCTGATGTTCATGGACGACATCAAGCTGTATGGTAAGAGCGTCAAGGAAATAGATACCCTAATCCAGACTGTAAGGATTGTATCTGGGGACATCAGGATGGAGTTTGGAATAGAAAAAATGCGCCTTAGTCAACATACAAAAAGCAAAGTAACGAGAAACTGAAGGGATAAAGCTACCAGATGGGAGCAACATCAAACACATAGATGAGACAGGATACAAATACCTGGGCATAATGGAAGGAGGAGATATAAAACACCAAGAGATGAAGAACACGATCAGGAAAGAATATATGCAGAGACTCAAGGCGATACTCAAGTCAAAAACTCAACGCCGGAAATATGATAAAAGCCATAAACACATGGGCAGTGCCAGTAATCAGATACAGCGCAGGAATAGTGGAATGGACGAAGGCAGAACTCCGCAGCATAGATCAGAAAACAGGAAACAAATGACAATACACAAAGCACTACACCCAAGAGCAAATACGGACAGACTATACATAACACGAAAGGAAGGAGGGAGAGGACTACTAAGTATAGAGGACTGCGTCAACATCGAAAACAGAGCACTGGGCAATATCTGAAAACAGTGAAGACGAGTGGCTAAAGAGTGCATGGGAAGAAGGATAATAATAAAAGTAGACGAAGACCCATGAGAAAATATACAGAGACAGGAGAAAGACAGACAGACAGAGGACTGGCACAACAAACCAATGCACGGACAATACATGAGACAGACTAAAGAACTAGCCAGCGATGACAATTGGCAATGGCTACAGAGGGAGAGCTAAAGAAGGAAACTGAAGGAATGATAACAGCGGCACAAGATCAGGCCCTAAGAACCAGATATGTTCAAAAGTATGATAGACGGAAATAACATCTCTCCCATATGTAGGAAGTGCAATACGAAAATGAAACCATAAACCACATAGCAAGTGAATGCCCGGCACTTGCACAGAACCAGTACAAAAAGAGGCATGATTTGCAGTTGGCAAAAGCCCTCCACTGGAGCCTGTGCAAGAAACATCAGCTACCTTGCAGTAATAAGTGGTACGAGCACCAACCTGAAGGAGTGATAGAAAACGATCAGGCAAAGATCCTCTGGACTATGGTATCAGAACGGATAGGGTGATACGTGCAAACAGACAGACGTGGACGTTGATTGACAAAGTCAAGAAGAAAGTATCACTCATTGATGTCGCAATACCATGGGACACCAGAGTTGAAGAGAAAGAGAGGGAAAAAATGGATAAGTATCAAGATCTGAAAATAGAAATAAGAAGGATATGGGATATGCCAGTGGAAATCGTACCCATAATCATAGGAGCACTAGGCACGATCCCAAGATCCCTGAAAAGGAATCTAGAAAAAACTAGAGGCTGAAGTAGCTCCAGGACTCATGGCCAGAAGAAAAGTTGGATCCTAGAAACCCGGCAACAACATAGGTAGAAAAGACTTTTCACTCCAAGCAGAAGAGTGTGGATCTAAAGAAGGAGAAACGGCACACCATAGTAAGGAAAAGTGAATGGACTCCTAAGGAGGCAGGATGCAACCCGGAACCCACACTATAATAATAACAACAACAACAACAACAACAACAACAACAACAACAACAACAACAACAACAACAATAATAATAATAATAATAATAATACTATTTTGGTAGAAGACCCTCTTTTAGGCAAATACTGTTGAAGAGAATGACAGAGTTAAGCGAGTTGATTTTATATATTGTCTTATCTGTTTTTCTTACAATTCGCTTCTTAGACTCAGCGGGGGTACAAACGTCAGCTATACCAGAATCAACATCGGCTGCAAAGCAAAGACGACCCCGGCCTGGAATTGAACTACGCCTACGGATTAATACCGGCACTGATTATAACCCCTGCTTGACCTGGACCCGAGGTCATGTTTTAATAAAATAAAAGATCCTTCAGCATTTTATATTTTTTATTTTTAGCAATTCCCAATTGGCCACTTACTCAAAAACATCACTGAGAAGCGGATTGTAAGAAAAATTGAAAAAAACAATATATAAAATCAACTCGCTTAATTCTGCCATTCTCTTCAACAACAACAACAACAACAACAATAATAATAATAATAATAATAATAATAATAATAATAATAATAATAATAATAATAATAATAATGTAAACTTTCAGCATCATCACAATTATTTCGGACATTGCTTAAAACTAACTACTCTTGATCAAGAGTTTTCAGTACTTCTACAGAATCGCGATCAAAATATGAAATCGAAAGGGGTCAAATACCTTTTATTACTGTATCCAGATGCGCACTACGCATTGATATTTATGTAAATAGACAAAAGCAAACTGGCAGGCGTGTTTATGTATAGACGCACTTATGAAATACCAACAGGTGTTTTAATACAAACAGAACTGGCACGGATGACGATATCTGGCTTTAGTTACTATTATCAATTTTCTAAACAGCATAAAAACTACGCCGTCACCATATACATGATTTAGTAATAGGAACTATTTTTCCTAAAAATCGCAGATAGGCACAAAATAGGGTAGCCAGTGTTTATTATAGTAAGGAGATCGTCCACGTGACTAAAAAAATACCAGTACACCTATGCAGACGTCTTTTGCTTACTGAAGAAGACCACATTCTAGTCTAAAGTTAGTTAGAGAGTTATTTGAAAGACGATTTAACCCTGGAACCATAACTTCATAGATGGATTTATGCCTATACAAACAGGAGTGAAACTTTTGTTGGAGCCACGTTACTTCAACCGCTTGTACTGCATAAACTGTTTATTATAAATATCTATAGAACCTACAAAGTTATTCCGTTTCCTACGAAGTCAATTTCGAAGGAGGATTCCAGTCTCCACGATAATTAGCTTGTTTTTGTTTGTTTGTATGGTGTTTTTACGTTGCATGGAACCAGTGGTTATTCAGCAACGGGACCAACCTCTAACACCTCAATGGAATGCACGAGAATCGAACTTGCGGCCACCGAGGAGGCAGGTCAAGACCATACCGATCACGCCATTGAGGCGCCACGAAAATTAGCTGTCACTTATACATTATCTATATACTAAATTTCATCCAGATTTATGACGTATATTTTTAGTTATCTCATCAAGAAACATACGCACAGATATACAAAAAAGTCAGACATAGGAAATCACCAGTGCGCAGTATATAGTACATATTTTATATGTTCGTGTTCACTAGTATGTCTCAGACAAGGTGAGTAAATAGATAGATATATATATCTATATATATATATATATATATATATATATATATATATATATATATATATATATATATATATATATATATGCGAGTGTGTGTGTGCGAGTGTGCGCATATAACCTATGTATCTATTCATTTATTTAATATATTCATTAATTCATTGGATTTATACTACTTATATACATATATATATATAATATATATATATATATATATATATACAATATATATATATATATATATATAT
Organism: Macrobrachium nipponense; assembly: GCF_015104395.2. Classification (NCBI taxonomy): domain Eukaryota; kingdom Metazoa; phylum Arthropoda; class Malacostraca; order Decapoda; family Palaemonidae; genus Macrobrachium; species Macrobrachium nipponense. The sequence goes on along the minus strand of NC_061090.1, from coordinate 50,127,999 downwards.
ATATATATAATATATATATATGTAAAATAAAGGATAAGCCACGAAGGAAGATAAACAACGGAGTTTCTGCGAGATCTTTCGACTCAACCTTCTTACTTAGCTAAGTAAAGGACGTTGAGTCGATAGATCTTGCAGAAAAACTCCGTTGTTTATTATTCCATTCGTGGCTTATACCTTTATTTATGCATTTACCACGTTCCAAACTTTCGTGATTCAGTTACACACACACACACACACACACACACACACAGCACACATATATATATATATATATATATATATATATATATATATATATGTGTGTGTGTGTGTGTGTGTGTGTGTGTGTGAGCTAACCAAGCCTGGTGCCTACTCAGAGCTGGGTCGACTTGTCAGTGGCAGGCGGGAGGTAAACCCATGTACTACGTAAATGGAAGCCGAGCGCTTTTGTCACTGAGCTGCAACCCCTAACACAAAGTAGCTCCAAAAAATTATTAGTCTTTAAATATCAATATTTGCGTAACACATCGACAACTGACGTTACAAGAAGAACGTTAAACGACGCTGCCATACAAACGTTTTATGTTTATATCAACTCTAAATCAGCAAGACGATCACGAATATTAATCAATTTGATCAGTTCCATCTTTCAGTCACAAATCATCATCTGTGTCTCCACATCGTTATCCCTCCGCAGCGACCCCTATTATATTCCTACTTGACGTATTGATGAAGGCATCTTTCGCTCACGGCATAATCGCATATTTGCATAAACATGCAACGAACTATTAATAAGAATCTGTGAGCGACTGCAGCAGCTTCGCAAGGCTGCTTCTCTGCGCAAATAAAGCGCGAGTCAACAGAGCAAGATCATTAAGTAATGAGTCAATATTGGCCGCCACTCAACAAGGATGTCGCTGTGTTTCGAGTGTCATATGTCAGGGGTCAAGATCATGGTATTTGGCTTGATATGTGACCTTATGCCTAGAAAGGAGCAACAGGACTTTTTTTACTTTACCTGTTCACCAGACGCTTTCCTTTGAGTGTATTGAACTTCATTAGCGTCATCACGGATGTGCAAGCGTGTGATCGTGACGTCAACACCAAGACATTCTGCAACTATATTTCTCTCTCTCTCTCTCTCTCTCTCTCTCTCTCTCTCTCTCTCTCTCTCTATAACATTCGTGAGCTATCAGCCCTACTTAAACGTACGTGTCATGACATTCTTTAGATAAAATATTCTCTCTCTCTCTCTCTCTCTCTCTCTCTCTCTCTCTCTCTCTCTACACACACACACATACATACAATACAAAAGCTCATGTAAACAGTAGAAAGCCAATAAAAAATAGTATGGGTCCCCTAAGAGACAAAGGGGGAAACCTAGTGAACACAGACTTGGAAAAAAGCAGAATTATTGAACAAGTTTTTTACTAGCGTTTTCACAATTGAAGACACTACCTCAATCCCTGAACCAGCTATTTCAAATATGAAGGGGCAGAACCACTGAACAAAATAATATTTATAGAAGAGTACATTAAAAACAAAATAGAAAAACTTAACGAATTCAAATCTCCTGGCCCGGATGGGATTCATCCAAGAGAAATTACAGTTCAAAGAGGAGATAGTTCCTCACCTATATAAACTCTACAGAAAAAGTGCAGAACAAAGAATGGCCACCAAAAGGATGGAAACTAGGTAATGTGCCCCCAGTTTACAAAAAAGGTTCAAGAGAAGAGCAGGGAAATTATAGACCAATCTGTTTATCATCGGTCGTTTGTAAGATTTTTGAGTCCATAATTGCAGATCATATTGTGGATGACATTGGTAGACACAACTTGTTGTTTAACAACCAACACGGTTTCAGACAAAATAGATCCTGCCTATCAATCCTCTTGGAGTTTTTTCATAGCATGCTTGGTATTTACGACAGTATTAGCGCAATAAATATACTCTACTTAGATTTCCAAAAGGCCTTTGACAAAGTTCCACACAAGAAACTAATGACAAAAGTTAGAGCTTTAGGAATTTTAGGAGAAACAGCAGACTGGATCGAAGGCTGGCTAACTAATAGGAAACATAGAGTCGTAATAAACGGTGGAGAATCAGAATGGGCAGATGTGACAAGCGGAGTTCCCCAGGGTTCTGTCTTTGGCCCACTCTTGTTTTTTTTATTTATATTAATGACATTGATGTAGTATTAACTGGCAGGATAGCCAAATTTGCAGACGACACCAAACTAGGTGTAAATGCAACAGACCCAGGGACAGTAGAAAATTTAAGAAATGATATAAAGAAAATAGGAGAATGGTAAAAAAGATGGCAAATACTTTTAATGTGGATAAGTGTAGTGTTACAAATAGGAACAAAGAACCCTCATGCCAACTACATACTGCTTGGGAATGACATAAATAGTGTAGAACAAGAAGAGGACCTTGGAGTTATTTTTACCAAGGACTTTAAATCCACAAAACAGTGCATAAAAGCTGAAAAGAAGGCACAGAAACTAGTGGGAAACATAAAAAGGTAGTTCAGACAGAAACAAGGAAACGGTGCTGCAGCTCTACACATCAACAGTTAACCTCATCTTGAATTATAATACAGATTTGGTCCTCAACACTAAGAAAGGACATAAATAGATTAGAAAGGGGACAAGCAAGAGCCACAAAGATAATTCCATCCATCAGGCAAATAAGTTACCAAAGACGACTAGAGAGCCTGAACATGTATGGCTTAGAAACACGATGATTGCGAGGACAACTAATAGAAACATTCAAAATACTGAAAGGCAAAACAAAAGTAGACGGTAACCTACTTACGTTAAACGAAAACCAGACAAGAAATAAAGGATGGAAACTAGAGCTGAAGCGATACAACACATCCCATTGTGTGAACTTCTTCATATACAAGATATGTGACACATGGAATAAACTGCCACCAGAAGTTGTAAACAGCAACAGTGTGGAAGAGTTTAAAAGAAAGCTGGACAAAATCATTAGGACACCGTGAATGAACAGTAAAACCTGCTCCTACAGATAAATGAGCACATGATGTCTTCTCGGATGCACTAACAAGTTTTTGAGACATTCTAATCCTTGTAACCTGTTATAAATATATATATATAAATATATATATATATATATATATATATATATACATTATATATATATATATATACATATATATATATATATATATATTATATATATATATATATATAATATATATATATTTGGTTTAGATTTTTTTGAACAGTGTCAAAGGTGTTATTCTAAGTACTTTTAGTGCTTGCCATCTCCTCTATTTGTAACTGGATTACAGTTCAAATGTTTCGATAGTTAAACTCTTATATTTAAAAGAACTTATAGCTATATATATATAAAAAAAAAAAAATATATATATATATATATATATATATATATATATATATATATATAATATATATATATATATATACTTTTAGGGCATAGTTTTTCTCTAATACAATTTTCGTTAAAAGCAATTGCTTTAGTGGCATCAAATAAGTTTCTTGCAGGTATCTTCATACGGCGAAGTTTTTTCGATTCTCGTTCGTCAATTTATGGTGAAATATACGCAGACTTCCTTCTTCCATTTATTGAATTTTGTCACGACAGCTGTTCGCCTTATGGCATTATCAAGCGAACTACTGACTTACAATCTGACCTTTCGGCCTATTTATCTCATCGTGTGGGAGGTATGACCTCGAGGTATGGGTACTGGTTAGTCTAGGGATTAACAGCTTAAGGGCGTTGTTTTTTTAGTTACAAAGAATATAAGGACATATGTACTGCGACAATAAGAGTGAAAGTTTAAACAGTGGTTAAATAAATATTCAAAATACAATGCCATGTGCTAGAGTTTCCAAATTAAATGTATGTTTAAAATTTTATATGTACATGTTTGGTTTTAGATAAAAAATTACAAAATTACATACAGGAATGAAATGAATATAGAAATCTAAATACGGGAGTACAAATATATGTATATATTTTTTATAGCATGCATAAAGGTCAAGGAGAGATAATTTCTGTTTATACATAAATGTGTATGATTTAAATTTGAGTGTGTGTGTGTGTGTGTGTGTGTGGGTGTGTGTGTATGTCCAAAATGGTCTACGTTGGTTAACGGTTGCTGATTCGTGTTGGGCGGGGTCTCAGCGACCTGAGTAAGGATGTTACTTGGACTTTCGCTGACGCTGGTCTTCTCATGCCTTTCCAAGGGGCGCGATGTTCTCGGTGGATTGGGGCGCGCTGTCTGTCCCTGTTGGCTTGTGTATTCCTTCTCCTGCTGGAGGGGAGTATATGGTCCGATTCTTGTTGGACGTTCAAGGTCGGCTTCTGAATAGCGATGCTCACTGCTTCCGTTATTAAGAGGCGACCGTAGTTGTCTTCTCGTGTACGACCTGGGTGCCTTCTATGAGCTCTTGTAGAGATGGTTCTTCCTGTCGTGAACATCTATTGTAATGTTGATGGATGGCCCCTTGATTTCTATGAGCCAGCAGACGTCTCCGAAGGGTCGTTGTAGTGTGCCCGATGTAGTTTTGGCTGTGAGGTTTACACACCTCTTCTGGACAAGTAAATTTGTAAAACTACATTCGTGCACATCTCCTTCGGTCCCCCCTGAGCGGTGCTGTTCTTCATTATTAAGGCTGCTACAAGGTTGGGCTTACTATATATCCTGAGGCTTATTTTATGTAAGGGGCTTTTGGGGTACGCCTCTGTTTATTATCCGCGTAGTGTGCAGCAATCCTCCTTGTATGCAGACCCATAATGTACACGATGTAAATAATCAAGTTTTCCTCGTTTTTCCGCCATGGTGTTTGGGTTGGTAAAACTTCGTCCATTTTCTTTTTTATTGCTGCTTTCGATAATTTTGATCTGCATACCCGTTGTTTGTCAGCAGTGGCGAATTCGGTCGAGTTCGTTATGTATATCTTTCCATGATGAGCTGTGTGTGAAGTTCTGTTGACATACGCACTCACGACAGACTTTTTATATGCGTCCGGGCACTCCCCGCGTGCGTTCAAGCAACGCCCAGCGTTCGTTGCTTTAGTATAAACGGTCGTCTTAAACTGTCCTCTTGTTGTTTTACCAGGACATCAAGAAATGCAAAGTCTTCTGCTGGCTGTGCTCTGTGGTGGGGAAGTTGAGCACTGAGTTTCTTTTCAGAGCATCTGCTAGTTTTTTTGGTATCTTCAGGCTCTTTTATTGTGACGAATATATCGTCGATGTACCGCCATAAATTCCTAGGTTTTAGATGTTCTCTAAAGGTCCTTTCTTCGACGGTGGCCATGTACATATTTGCAAAGAGGACCCCTAGTGGGGATCCCATGGCGACTCCGTCTACTTGTCGAATAAATTCCCCCTGATGAGAGAGGAAAGGGGCTTCTGTAGTGCTAGTCTTTCAGCATCTCTCGGAGGACATCTTCGGAAATGGGCAGCGGTTCTTCTTTCTCGGACCTGTATACACGATCAAGAATGATGTCGGATCGTTTCTTCGACGCCAACAATCAGCAAGACGTCGTAAAATTCCCTAAGGTAAAAGGAGACTATGGGCCCGGTTACTGCTTACGGAACAGTGAAAAACACACAAGGCAGGCAACCCCCTAAGGCCCATCATCTCTCAGATGACATCCCCAACCTATAGGATAGCGAAAGTCCTGAATGATTTGCTGGTACCATTACATACCCGGTGCATTATTCACTGAAATCAGCGGTGGAGTTTATTGATCTCCTACAGGAAAAAGGACCAGAAGACGACATTGCCTCACTCGACGTTGAGAAGTTTGTTTACGAACGTTCCCGTCGAAGAAACGATCGACATCATTCTTGATCGTGTATACAGGTCCGAGAAGAACCCGCTGCCCATTTCCGAAGATGTCCTCCGAGAGATGCTGAAAGCTAGCACTACAGAAGCCCCTTTCCTCTCTCATCAGGGGGAATTATTTCGACAAGTAGACGGAGTCGCCATGGGATCCCCACTAGGGGTCCTCTTTGCAAATATGTACATGGCCACCGTCGAAGAAAGGACCTTTAGAGAACATCTAAAACCTAGGATTTATGGGCGGTACATCGACGATATATTCGTCACAATAAAAGAGCCTGAAGATACCAAAAAACTAGCAGATGCTCTGAAAAGAAACTCAGTGCTCAACTTCACCACAGAGCACAGCCAGCAGAAGACTTTGCCATTTCTTGATGTCCTGGTAAAACAACAAGAAGGACAGTTTAAGACGACCGTTTATACGAAAGCAAACGAACGCTGGGCGTTGCTTGAACGCACGCGGGGAGTGCCCGGACGCATATAAAAAGTCTGTCGTGAGTGCGATGTCAACAGAACCTTCACACACAGCTCATCATGGAAAGATATACATAACGAACTCGACCGAATTCGCCAACTGCTGACAAACAAGGCAGGTGCAGATCAAATTATCGAAGCAGCAATAAAAAGAAAATGGACGAATTTTACCACCCAACACCATGGCGAAAAAACGAGAAAACTTGATTATTTACCATCGTGTACATTATGGGTCTGCATACAAGGAGGATTGCTGCACACTACGCGGGATAATAAACAGAGGCGTAACCCCAAAAGCCCCTTACCATAAAATAAGCCTCAGGATATATAGTAAGCCCAACCTTGTAGCAGCCTTAATAATGAAGAACGCACCGCTCCGGGGGGACCGAAGGAGATGTGCACGAATGTAGTTTACAAATTTACTTGTCCAGAGGAGGTGTGTAAACCTCACAGCCAAACTACATCGGGCACACTACAACGACCCTTCGGAGACGTCTGCTGGCTCATAGAAATCAAGGGGCCATCCATCAACATTACATAGATGTTTCACGACAGGAAGCCATCTCTACAAGAGCTCATAGAAGGCACCCAGGTCGTACACAGAGAAGACAACTACGGTCGCCTCTTAATAACGGAAGCAGTGAGCATCGCTATTCAGAAGCCGACCTTGAACGTCCAACAAGAATCGGACCATATACTCCCCTCCAGCAGGAGAAGGAATACCCAAGCCAACAGGGACCAGACAGCGCGCCCCAATCCACCGAGAACATCGCGCCCCTTGGAAGGCATGAGAAGACCCAGCGTCAGCGAAAGTCAAGTAACATCCTTACTCAGGTCGCTGAGACCCCGCCCAACACGAATCAGCAACCGTTAACCAACGTAGACCATTTTGGTACACACACACACACACACACACACACACACTCAAATTTAAATCATACACATTTATGTATAAACAGAAATTATCTCTTGTACCTTTATGCATGCTATAAAATATATACATATATTTGTACTCCCGTATTTAGATTTCTATATTCATTTTCATTCCTGTATGTAATTTTGTAATTTTTATCTAAAACCAACATGTAACATATTAAATTTTTAAACATACATTTAAGGAAACTCTAGCACATGGCATTGTATTTTGAATATTTATTTAACCACTGTTTAAACTTTCACTCTTATTGTCGCAGTACATATGTCCTTATATTCTTGTAACTAAAACAACGCCCTTAAGCTGTTAATCCCTAGACTAACCAGTACCCATAACCTCGAGGTCATACCTCCCACACGATGAGATAAATAGGCCGAAAGGTCAGATTGTAAGTCAGTAGTCGCTTGATAATGCCATAAGGCGAAACAGCTGTCGTGACAAAATTCAATAAATGGAAGAAGGAAGTCTGCGTATATTTCACCAGAAATTGACGAACGAGAATCGGAAAAAACTTCGTCGGTATGAAGATACCTGCAAGAAACTTATTGATGCCACTAAAGCAATTGCTTTTACGAAAAATAAAATTATATATATATATATATATATATATATATATATATATATATATATATATATATATATATAATATATATATATTGTAGTTACAAGTTATATATATACATACACACACACACACACATATATAATATGTATATATATATATATATATATATATATATATATATATATATATATATATATATATATATATATTTGTTCAAGATTTTAAGCCAGAACCAAGGAAAGTAAGATTTCTTATAACAAGATTCATTCATCCTTGTCTATATCCAAGTTGACCCTTTAAACTGAAAGCCTCCATTCTCTAGAATGCAATCTTGGCTCCCATTGGCTGTCCGGAATTTACCCCTCCAGGGCGTGGGCGGTGCTTACCGGGAGAAGTCTTAAAAGGGCAGGGACCCAGCAATTCGTCCTCAGAAGAACCTTAGACCTAGGAGAGGTCAGAGGCGCCTTCTACCTCGCCCTGCAGACAACATTTTGCTACTTTCTGCTCCCCCTGCCTCCTCTGGGGAAATCCCAAGTATTTTTATACGTCCATAGTCCACAGAAATATCAGCAGATAAGAAGACTACCAAGCCCAGGATTTCCAGGCACTGTGACAGTAAATTCAAGTTCAGCCAGGGAATTGTTTTACCTTTTGTCTGTATTTCATTTCCATTCTTCCAAGGCGACTTCCCCCCTCCTTTGTTTAACTTCTCATTCCCCCGTCTTGGTTCAGTGCTGTGATTACTCCCCTTGTGATACTAGTGAACATCCCCTAGTAAATTTCAGCAATGAAATAGTTCTCTCTGTGTAAATTCCCAGTCATTTTCATCCCCCTTGAGAGGTCAGAATGGAGAAGAGATTATTGGTGACTCACCTTTCAGAGAGGGCCACAATTCACCCCTCTCCTACACAACATTCCCACCTGACCCTTTTAAGTGACCTGTGGCCGACAACCATAACTTAGGGTCTTTCTGGAGATGTGGCCCATGATATTTGTCTCGGCCGTTTCTCTCCGACTGACCTATACTATATTGGCCTTGCCCCCGTCTTATGGCAGGATACCATTTCTTTGCAGACAAACACCGTGCCTGATTGTGGTAAAACTTGGGAGCTCTTTGGTGTAAGCCTTGCATTTTCAATAACCCGTTTGCGCAAAATTCTGAACGCCGTGTCTGGTTGCCCCCAGCCACGTGTTTCCGGTGGATCAACAATCAACCACCTTATTAGTTCCTGGACCTATGAAAACTAATGTAAAATATAGTCAATGTTTTAAAACTAAAGAAAGCCCAGCTTTTATGTAAATTTCCATCCTTCGCCTCCAGTAATATGCCGGCATTCTGGCCATAGTTTTTTTACCTCTTTTCTTTGTTCTGATCTCTCGTTATTCCCCATTCCAACGGCCAATTTTTTCAGTGTTGAAAACTACTTTCATGGCTAATATATATTATGTATATATTATCATATACTAATCGTATATACTATTATATATATATATATAGTATAAGTATATATATATATAATATATCTATACTAAGCATGAAAAAGTAGTTTAACACTGGAAAAATTGGTCCCCTTGTTGGAATGGAGGAACGAGAGATCAGAAACAAAGAAAAGAGGTAAAAAACTATGGCCAGTAACTGCCGATATTACTGAGGAAGGAGGAATTTACATAAAAGGCTGGGCTTTAGTTTTTTAAAGGACGCAACTATATTTAGCATTAGCTTTTTCATAGGTCCCAGGGAACTAATAAGGTGGTTTGATTGTTGAATCCAGCCGGAAACGACGTGGCTGGGGGCAACCAGAACACAGGCGTTCAGATTTGTTTTGCGTCCAAACGGGTTTAATTGAAAATGCAATGGCTGATATTCCAACATGGAATACTAACGACTACAATTTCGGCTTCCATCTATCTGGATTAACTTTTGAACATCTCTCATCTCTCTCTCTCCTCGTCAAAAAAAAAGATCATCTCTTCTCTCCTCATCTCTCTCTTGGCTTCATATTTTTTCCCTTCCCATAGCCTCCTATTTCCCCCATAGCTCCTCCCTCAAAAAAAAAAAAAAAAAAAGACCCCATAACAAAACCCCCCAACCCCCACCCTACCTTTATCGGGACCCACCCTTGCGAAGAGTTTTTGACGTCCTGTGAAAATGGAGGATCACGCGAGAATGGTCAGGTGTTACGCCCTGGCCCTACCTCTGGGTGGAGTAATACTCCTTCGAAGCAGTTATTTCTATTTTGGGGGGGGGTTTTTTTTGGTTTAGTCATTTTTTGTTGGAAGCATTATTTCTCTTTTTAGCTTTAGGACATTTTTTCTTGAAGCATTATTTCTCTTTTATTTTTGTTTAGTCATTTTTTGTTTAAGCATTAGTTTCTCTTTTATTTTTCAGTAATTTTTTTGTATTCACTATGTTTCGCCTTATTTTTAGTTTAGTCATCCCCACACCCCCCTCTTTATTGAAGGCATTATTTCCCTTTTTTGGGGGGGGGGGGGTTGCAGGTATTTTTTTGGTTGTTGAAGCATTATTTTCTCTTTCTCTTTTTTTTTTTTTCTTTAGTAATTTTTTTTAATCATTATTTCTCTTTTTTATTTACTCATCTTGTTGTTGGGGTAAAGCAATTATTTCTTTTCTTTTTTGGTTTCAAGATAATTTTTTTTGAAAAGCATTATTTCCCTTCTTTGTTTAGTAATTTTTTTGAAGGCATTATTTCTCCTTTTTTGTTCAGGTATTTTTTTGGTTGCGTTCATATGGATGAAATGCTAATGAATCAATAGAGGATTTGTGTTTCATGATTCCTGCAATCTTATTTCCAAGATTTTTATTTTTTTTGTTTTTTTTTTTTTTTTTAAACCGTGGGACAAGTTAATTAATGGGGTGGTTTTTAGGTTCTTTCGTTAGTGTCCTTTCTTACGTGGGAACATGTTAACTTGACGTTGGACATGTTAACTAAAACGTTTTTAATTGACCAGTGGGGACATGTTAATGTTTTTATTGACCGTGGGGGGATATGTTAAACGTTTTTAATTGACTTACGGGACATGTTAAACTTACATTGCATATTAGCTGATTCATTGCAATTGCAGCCTTGTTATATCCCCCATTGACTGTCTGTAGTGGTTGGCCATTCACCAACAGGTAATAATAATTCATTAGAATAGAGTAGTAAGGTAATGTTAATAACTTTATCTTTACTTCGCCGTCCTGTTGTATGGCATTGAAAGCTGATTTATGGTTGCTCAATTTGTATCGCCAATCCGTATCATTTCCTGCGATTAACATATTCTGTTTTTCCATTGTTGAACGTCGCCCCAACATGCCGTTAAATTAACTTTTAATTTCTGTGAAATAGCTTTTTGCTATCGATGGTTCGGAACCAAAAAGGCCTTTGGGCCATCTTAGCTTTGCACATCATTTGGTTATTTGATTTTTGAACAGTTTTGGGGGGTTGAGAACAGATGAAAAATCGGTTGGTTAAGTTTTATAGAACTTAGTTGGTTACCATTTTCCACCCCTTTCTTTTCTCCCACGCCCGCCCCCCGCCCTTCCCGCCTTTTCCCCCTTCCATTCCCCCCAACCGCCCCCACACCTTCCCCCTTCCCCCCCCCCGCCTGCGTCCCTTTCCTCCCCCCCCCACTTTCGCCCTCCCCCCCTTCTTCTCCTTTTCATTACTCTTCCCGGCTTCGGTCATTCTTCCTTCTCCCCTTTCTTCACCTACCCCCGCCCTTTTCCTTCCCTACCCCCCTCTCCCCCACCACCCCCCCCTCTTCTCCCATTTCTCCCCCCCCTCCTCCCTCCCCCCTCTCCTTTCCCCCCCTATTCCCCCCATTCCCCCCCCCCCCTCCCTTCCCCCCCTTCTTTCACCTCCCTCCCCCTTCTTCCCCCCCTTCACTTTTCATTCCCCGCCCTCCTTCATTCCTCCCCCTTCTTTTCCTCCCTTCCTTCTTCTTTCTTCTTTCCCCCTCTCCCCCCTTCTCCCCTCATTTTCTCGGGCCCCCCTTTCTATTTCCCTTTTCTTTCCACCCTTCCCCCCCCCTTCCCTTTTCCCCCCCCCCCCTCACCCGCCTCCCCTCCTTTCCTCCTGTTCTCCCCGGCGCCATTCTGTAACTGGGATTACAGTTTAAAATAGTTTCCGCTAGTTAGACTCCTTGTTGTTACGATATATATATATACTACTATATAATATATATATTATTATTATTGATAACTATATATATTATATAGATATATATTACTCTATTATATATACTATATATATAAGTAACAACAAGAGTCTAACTAGCGAAACTATTTTAACTGTAATCCAGTTACAGAAGGAGAAAATGGTAACCACTAAAAGTTCTCTAAACTACACGATCTTCATCTGTCTCAACCACCCACACTGTTCAAAAATCCAAACCAAATGATGTGCAAGCTAAGATGGCCAAAGGCCTTTTTGGTTCCGACCATCGATAGCAAAAGCTATTCACAGAATTAAAAGTAATTTAACGGCATGTTGGGGACGTTCAACAATGGAACAGACTATGAATCGCAGAAATGTCCGGATTGAGATACAAATGAGCAACCATAATCAGCTTTCAATGCCATACAACAGGACGGAAGTAAAGATAAAGTTATTAACATTACCTTACCACTCTATTCTAATGAATTATTACACTTGTGAATGGCAACACTACAGACAGTCAATGGTGGATATAACAAGTGCTGCAATGATATCAGTAATATGCAATAAGTTAACATGTCCCGTAGTCAATAAAACGTTAACATATCCCACGGTCAATAAAAACATTAACATGTCCCACGGTCAATAAAAACGTTTAGTTAACATGTCCAACGTCAAGTTAACATGTCCCACGGTAAGAAAGAATAGATAAATTAACTTGTCCCACGTAAAAAAAAAAATAAATAAATAAATAAAAATCTTGGAAATAAGATGTCAGGAATCATGAACACAAATCCTCTATTATTCATTAGCATTTCATCCATATGACGAAACCAAAAAATTACTGAACAAAAAAGAGAAATAATGCTTCAAAAAAATTACTAAACAAAGAAGGGAAATAATGCTTCAAAAAAAATTACTGAACAAAAAAGAGAAATAATGCTTCAACAAAAGATGAGTAAATAAAAAAGAGAAATAATGATTAAAAAAATTACTAAAGAAAAAAAAAAAGAGAAATAATGCTTCAACAACAAAAAAAAACTGAACAAAAAAGGGAAATAATGCTTCAATAAGAGATGACTAAACAAAAAGAGAAATAGTGATTAAAAAAAATTACTGAAAATAAAAGAGAAATAATGCTTAAACAAAAAATGACTAAACATAAAAAGAGAAATAATGCTTCAACAAAAAATGTCCAAAGAAAAAGAGAAATAATGCTTCAACAAAAAATGACTAAACAAAAAATAGAAATAATGCTTGAAGGAGTATTCTCCACCCAGAGGTAGGCAGGTAACACCTGACCATTCTCGCGTGATCCTCATTTCACAGACGTCAAACTCTTCGCAGTGGGTCCGATAATAGGTGGGTGGGGGTTTGTATGGGGAGGGAGGAGCTATGGGGGAATAGGAGGCTATGGGAAGGGAAAAATATGAAGCAAGAGAGAGAGAGAGAGGAGAGAGAGAGAGAGAGAGAGAGATTCAAAAGTTATCCGATAGATGGAAGCCAATTGTAGTATTCCATGTTGGAATCAGCATCCCACTTACAAATAAGATTGGCACCTTCATGCCGTGTACTTTGGGTACACAATTATGTTGAGATCCTACCTGAGAGAGAGAGAGAGAGAGAGAGAGAGAGAGAGAGAGAGAGAGAGATAGAGAGAGAGAGAGAGACTTCCTACCGAATCAAGTAGGGTGAGCTGAATGGGTAGTAATTTGGTTACGTGTTTGACACTGAAAAATAACTTGCAAAATCCCTTTTCGAAACCTTCTTTTGAGGTTATCTCTCAATTTTCTAGTTCGTTTGAAGAGCAGAGACAGAAACTGGAAAAGACTGAAAATACACAATCTAGGCTATTTTAAATTACCGGTATGATTTACAAGATTAGGTATTCAGAGCAACTTAAGAGGACTAATATACTGATTACTGAAGTAACAGATATAACCTAAAATCAAATCCATACATAGCATGAAAAGTAGTCCCCTTCCAAATAAGTTTTGTTTTTTGCATTGCGTATTGCCAACATATTCGTCAACCACATTTTTAAATTGCTGTGATGACGTAATGAATTCACGGTAGTATATCAAAATTACCTTGAATACTGGAGCGTTTTAGCCGGCTCTTGGTGAAGGTAAGCGTGCAAACTCCCATACATACAAATGCACTTACAGTTTACATTTTCAGTAGTAAAGGCTGACAAATCGATAGCAATAGCCATCTTCAAGAAAGGTATTTATGATAAGAAAATCAGCAGCTTTTAGCCGGATGCAGGAAAGTTCTGAAAGAAGTCTAACTGCATTGTGCAAATCCATTAAGAAGAAAAAGCAGATGAAGGTAAAACCAGATATCACTTGTAAAACGCTTCACGGAACCAATAAAACACCCATTTTCACCCTTAATGAAAGGTTACTTTTCGTGCAAGGGATGGTCAAGACCCATAAAACAGAAGATGGGTCCTTTCGCTCAATAATTAGTTCCAATAATGTGCGGGGCTTCGATAACCCTCGGTTCCAATGGTGGGGAACCTTATGGTCGCACACTGTTAATTAAATCCGACGATCCCATCTCGAGATCTGTACCGTATAATTCCGAGAGTGGTTTGCAAGAGATCTGGCACCATTACGGCCCATCTTATTTACTTTTTAGTTGGACAGACAGGGAAATGAACATTTGCTTTAGTGAATGAAAACTAAGGAAAATGTGGTGTTGACGAAGTGTTTGACCGGATTCGTTACGAACCTCAGGCAAGTGTCAGACATCGAAATTTCTTGACAACACTTGAATCCTTATTTGGAAGCCTTCGTAAGTAGGGTGTTGGCTGGGACACGGCAAAACATTGCTGTTCCCTCTCACAATTTTTTTTTTTTTTTTTTTTTTTTTTTCTTTTTTTTTTTTTTCTTTCTTTTTTCCTCAACTAAAATACTTCGATCACTGATAACTCAAACAAAGACGTTATGCGCATAAGTAGGTGAATACCCAGTCAATAAGGAGAATTTGTTATTCCCGTAATTTTCTTTATAGTCAAAAGAAAAAGGAATATTTTCTTGCTGTCACTTTACTTCGCTTCCGTCGTTTAAGAAAACTTCCAATTAAGGAGTCGAAAGAACCATCTTTTAAAAATACTTTATTGGAGAGAGAGAGGAGAGAGAGAGAGAGAGAGAGAGAGAGAGAGAGAGAGAGAGATGGGGGTGAGGAAATTTATGATTTAATGGAACAAGCGTTCTTGATTATGACATCTGTATTGCAAAAACTCAATCAGTAAATGAGAACCAATGAATTCGACTGGCATTTTAATTTAAATGTTTAAAACCTATAAATAGTCATCTAACAAATAGTTAAATTGTGTTAGCATTAAATGAAGAAAATAATCCAAGCAAGTACGCAAGTGCACACATACTTATATACGTACATGATTTTTACGGTTTATCATTTCTTATTGTTTCCAAAATATGCAGCTTAATTGGAACAAGCCTAAAATGCTATCAATTTGGAAGCAAATCTCCAGAACAGATTGACCAATCCATTGGAAAATGGAGGCAAGTGACATCATTATCACATTATCATTATTAGAAATAGAGGAGATGCTGCGGCTGATTTAGATTAGATGGTCTTGCGCCATCACACGCCTTTTCACGTATACGTTAATTTTGATAGGGTTTACCAGGTCTGGTGTGGATCACTGGACTCGAAACACACATCCCACAGCGCTATTCACGACTTCCACAAGACTCCCTGGTCAACTGTTCAAGGGAAACACTGACTAAGTGACTGAGATATTGATTGACTAATAAAGGTAACCTGGTATGGGGAATGTATCCATGAAAGTATATGGTAACTGAATACAGCATATAATAACTGGATGAGTGATTAATTTATTGCAGGTTATCTGGAAAAAGGAATGAGACAATAATTGATAGAGTGATTAATTTATTGCAGGTTATTTAGTAAAAGGAATGAAATGATAATTGAATGAGTGATTGATTGAAGGTTATCTGTAAATGGAATGAAATAATCATTGAACGAGTGATTGATTACAGGTTATCTGGTAAAAGAATGAAATAATAATTGAACGACTGATTAATTGACTGCAGTTTATCTGGAAAAAGGAATTAAATAAGAATTGAATGGGTGACTTATTGATTGCTGTTGATCTGGTAAAAGGAACGAAGTAGTGAATGTCTGATTAATTGATAGAGTGTTATCTGGTAAAAGGAATAAAATAATGATTGAATGAGTGATTAATTGATTGAAGGGTATCTGGTACAAGGAATGAAATAATAATTTAATTAGTGATTAATTGATTGTAGGTTATCTGGTAAAAGGACGAAATAATAATTGAATGAGTGACTGATTGAAGGTTATCTGGTAAATGGAATTAAAAAACCGAATGGGTGATTAACTGATTGCAGGTTATCTGGTAAAACGAATGAAATAATAATTGAATGAGTGAAGGTTGTCTGGTTAAAGAAATTAAATAATAATTGGGTGATTAATTGATTGCAAGTTATTTGGTAAAAGGAGTGAAATGATAAAGCATATGGCCATTCAACAAAGGTACTCAAAGATTACGACATATGGCGGCTGACTATAAGGTGGGAGAAAAAATCAAGAAACGTAACATTGATTGAGTCTTAAAGGGTCAGTTCTTAGAGATGTGTGTCACACCTGTCGTCCTGAGTGACTTTGATCTCAAACCCTCGGGAGATGAACAGGTCTGGCCACCCATACACTCATGGTCCCTTTTCCTAGGCGGCTGGAGTAACTTTAATTCTTTAAGAGACGAAGGAATAATTATGAACGTCATTAACTTAAAGAACCATTTTGAAAATAAAATAAAATTGAAAAAAAAAAACAATCCAACTATCCAATAACCTGACGACGTGTAAAGTCAAGAATGACGTGTTCTTATTTTTCATTTTAGTGGTTAATTTTTTTTATTACTTTAATGTAATCGCCATTTCCTTTTAATTTTCGTCAAGACGTGCTTAAAGAACGTGATAGAAAAAAAGTGATAGCTGAATTACCTGGAAGCCCAGCTTACTTTTTTTGGAGTAAAGCGCAATAACTTACAAAGACTGGCTTCAGCGTTCATATCTTAAAAATCCTAAACTATTATCCATTCTTGTATAATTGGATACTGAAAGGAGGTATTTCTGATGCCAAATTAAAGAGCAACAGGCGGTTCCACTTACATAACCTGAATCAGTTATGTAAAATCTATAGAGCAAAAACTTTCCCCTTGAGAATCTTAGGTTTTATTTTCTATTAAGTATTTTACAGTCGGCTCTTATTTTCCCTTTGAAAATATAGGCCACCAGCAATGGTGGATATAAGCGTATCTTAAAATTCACACTTTATCCAGGATTTAAAAGTAAAACCTGATAATCCTCAAAACAGATAATTATCTCTGCCAATGAAACACGAGTCACTTTTCGAGTTATCGCAGTAACGCACCAACAACAGTCTAACAAGCAGAGGCGCGGGGAACAAGAAACCCCTCCTTTTGTGGAGAGCACTACCGAGATGGTAATCAATAAGGGGCAAACATGAGGACGAGCGCAAACAAGACCTAACCCATATGATCTAAATGCCACTCAGCTAAAAGGCGCAACGCCACAGTATCAGACACGAGGGACAACAGACATGAAAATTCTGTGTTCGAAACCTGTTCCTATGAAAGGGGACATAGCGCAAGATAAATGGCAACGGGTAGAGAGACCAAGCCCAAATTGACAGGGCCATCCAATATAGAATGGCTCAATTTTCTCCGAAGTAACGGACAATGCACACCCGGGTGACTTGCGGCGAACGTTGGGATCACTTTATAATAAAGTATAAAGTCACAGCTGATGACAAGTCTTAGCTTTACAATAAAATAAAGAAGCAATACCTTTACAATAAATTAAAGTATAAGAGAAATCTTACAATAAATAAATAAACACTACAAAAGTCAATTATCAGAGTAAGTTAGAACATTAAGGACTTACACACCCGGATTACACCGATCAAGCCAAAAGCATCGACACAAGATGTAAGTCCCAACACTTCAGTTTCATTCCTTCGTGAAATTACTGCAGTAGAAATATGAAATATATATAATATATATATATATATATATATATATATATATATATATATATATATATGTAATATATATATATATATATATATATATATATATATATATATATATTATATATATATATATATATTATTTTCTCGTTAAACAAAAGAGAGAACAAATTTAAGAGTAAATTCGATTTAGGAATAATCCATATTACTTTATGCGGTTCGGAAGGTCTGCTGCGTAGTTTCATGGCGTAGTGCTTTTTCTGGAATGCCAAGACAAAATAATGACTGGTTATGTATGACATTACAATTGTTGCTTTTGCCTCACAATTTTCTTGGTGAATGCAGTCTCTTTCTTTATCAGTATGTAAATATACAACTAGCGTTCTTGAATGAACACAGTGACATACTTTATGTAAAACACACACACACACAGATATATATATATATATATATATATATCTATATATATATATATATATATATATATATATATATCATAAATATATGTATATATATATATATATATATATATATATATATATATATATATGTGTGTGTATATATATATATATATGTGTGTGTGTGTGTGTGCATGAAGTTAGGTGGGGTAGTTCACAGAAGTGGTAATCTGGCCAATAAACTCCAGTACTGTTTGATCATTAACCGTTCAGCGCCTTTAGAAGATTGAGCTTCACTGGAAATAAATAACGAATTTGATTACATGTTTACAGTTAACACAAGAAATCGCTAACGTCGATAAACACCTCGTCCAAGTAATTACAGCGAGAAATTAGCTCCCTACTCAGTTATTATTTTCCAATAATTATCTTGAGGATAAAAGTAAAATACTGTGAGTTTGTATTAAGGTACAGCCAGATATCAGGCAATCAACAGCTTGGACACTTCCGTATTGTTAAGTGTTGTTTGGTATATCAAGTTTCAAAATAAGCTTTAGGCTTCAGGAATCTTAAGCATTTCCTCGACACAGTGATATTTTATGCTGAGAAGATCAAGCATCACGCAGAGTACAGCAAATAAATTAAGTCTGATAACAAAATCGCACGATGCACAGATCAACATTTTCAATTCAATTGCAAAAATAAAACTTACAAAACTGTTACGATAGCTTGAGTCCTTTACAGGAAGAGAAGCATGCCAAATTCAGTGCATAATCTGGATCTAGTAAAGAAAGGTGTTTACGAGCCTATTATCAAAATTGAATCAGTGAAGACAGAGTGCGAAACCTTCATGATATCAAACACAAGAAATATGATGCAAAAACGACATCCGAAGTGTTGTGATTTAATCTAAGATACACTGTGTTTTGAGATAAAAAACACGCTAATGATTTTGTCAACAGACCTCCGCATATTAAGGTATCACAGCACAGACATTATCACCTGAAGTAGACGCAGACGGAGAAAGATTTTACAAATCTCTCTCTCTCTCTCTCTCTCTCTCTCTCTCTCTCTCTCTCTCTCTCTCTCTCTCTTAGTGATACTGATAACAGTTTTCTACGCAATTCTTTACAACCTTTTAAATTTCCTCAACATGTAAAAAGTAATACTAAAAACTATTAACTCTCATGATGTGTGGGAAAAAAGGAAAACGAAATCAACACATCTCAAAATAACTTAGAAGATAAAGCGCATCAAATGATCGAATGAGACAGCAAAATAAAAGTAAAAGCTCTGTAAATGCAAATTCTCTGCGGGGAAAAAACTGCACCAGGATGATGTAATACGCGAACAAAGAGATTAATAGTCATAAGACATATTGCAGCACCAACCTGAAGATTAAAAAAAAAAAAAAAAAAAGGAGTTGCAGAATGAGAACAGCAAAACAAAAATAAAAACATCTCGACCACACAGTTAAAAAAAATAAAATAAAAGGCGTCCCATTCGACCCTAGTACCTCGGGGGTCTGTAGATTTCCATAATTCGGTGAGAAAAGCATTAGGGCCTCCATAGTCCTCCTGAAGGAAGAGGCTGTAACACGCAACAGTGGTTTACGCTTTTTAATAATTACTAAGGCACGTAACAGATATCACCTCTCTCTCTCTCTCTCTCTCTCTGTCTCTCTCTCTCTCCTCTCTCTCTCTTATTCTTATTTATGGGGGATATTGCCAGGCTCTCTCTCTCTCTCTTCTCTCTCTCTCTCTCTCTCTCTCTCTCTCTCTTCTCTCTCTCTCTCTCTTGTTTATTTGGGTTATTGCCAGTCTCTCTCTCTCTCTCTCTTGTTTATTTGGGTTATTGCCAGTCTCTCTCTCTCTCTCTCTCTCTCTCTCTCTCTCTCTCTCTCTTGTTTATTTGGGTTATTGCCAGTCTCTCTCTCTCTCTCTCTCTCTCTCTCTCTCGTAGTAGCCATCTTGCTTGATGAGACGTTCCCGCGTGAAATCAGATTAATCAACAGATATCACAAGTTTAATCGGTGATAAGATTAGTGTGAAAATAGTAGGATAAAGCGTCTTCTAAGTTAGTTTATCAAGTGTAATACTGTAAATCAGAACAAGATGGCAGTAAGTTCCAACTGCGGGAAGAGATGGCGTAATTTAGCGTGTTTAGCAGATTCGCAATACGATGAGGTAGCAGGAAGGGAACTGGCATTTCTCATCTATGAAATCAGCAACAGTCCTAACCAAAAAGATACAAAAGCATTCCTAGATATATTAGAAGGATATAATCCTTCAAACTGGAAAAAATCTAATGAAAACATCTTGAAAATAATTGAAGAAGTTCCAAATAAAATCCAAGTGGTCAAGAGACTCATAAAGAAAATATACATAAACCAACATATTCGACAAGAAAATGAATAAGGTGAATCTTGTGAATATCCTAATTGACGCATTAGGAAAAGAATGCCAAAAGCATGCAAACTGTGTAAGGTTTGGTATAGCATAGTCAATCCACAAAACCTAATCAGAAAATGTGCTGCATGCAACATTCCGACCCATCCACAGTGTGCTGAGGTAATACAAGATATGAGAAAAGATACAAGAATTTTTGTTCAACATGTCTATCATGGATAGACAATGTTATAAATCAAGATTGAATGTACAAATAGTTGAGGATGAAGAAGAAGAGGAAGAGGAAGAAGAAGAAGAAGAAGAAGAAGAGGAAAACGGAAGAGAAGTAAACAAAATGAAATGACAGAAAAAAATAAGGAAAGGAACAAAACAAAGAACAGATAAAAGTATGGATGCAGAGATACTCATTGATACTACATATGAGGCAATAAAGCAGCATACCTACGAAGAAATAAATTACGATATGGCAACAGAAAAAGCAAATCCCGAAAGAGGCTCTACCCAGATCTACACAATGACGGGAAAGAGGAAAAAATAGCCCAAGAAGACAAAATCTGCAACCTTTTGAAAAGAGGGAATTGCAGATTTGGAGAAAGATGTTACTACAAACATCCTAAGGTATGTCACAACTATGAAATATATGGTAAATGTGCATACCTAGATGGATATGGGATGATGCAGAGATCTGCATCCAAAATATGCAAAAACCTAAAAGAGAAAAGGATGTAAGTTCGACAAAAAATGCAAATATATGCACCTGTAGCCATGAATCATAATCAAATAAATAACCAACCAAGTAATAAAATCCAAAATAAGAAAGAAACAATAAAGAGAGAAATCAAGAATATCAGGTAAAAGAGAAAAGCAAACCACCAATGAGATATGCAGAGATGTCAGCAAAAAAAATTTCAATGCATCAGCTCCAAAATTCTACTCAAGGGATAATAACTGTATTTATTATGCAAGAGGATATTGCAGAAACAGGAGAAAATTGCAGATTCAGACACAAAATGAATAATTATGATGAAGGAAGATCAAATATTATGGAAAAGTTGGATTTTTTTAATGTCAGAATTTCTGGAAATGAAAAAAAAGACAACATACCAGAACAGGAAAGAGACATGGGAAAATCCTTATTACTACCAATATTAAATGAAGGAGAAAACACGCAAACCATCATAGTGATGAATGCGCAGGGTTTAGTTACGAGTAACTCAAAAGAAAAATAGAGTACTTAGAAGAACTAACCCAAATGAAAAGAAAATAGATATAATGAATATAAGTGAAACCTGGTATTCCCAAGAGACTGGAATGAATATGATCAAATAAAAAGGGTTCCAAACTTATAGATCAGATAGAAAAAATAGGAATCAAGGGGGAACCGCAATATATGGGAAAGACAAAAAACAAGGAAAATATATGAGAAATATAGTAACTCAGAATGTGAACTAATAGCGGTAGAATTTGAATCTGAAAAATTAATGAACATAGTAATATATAGACCTCCTAATACTAAAGAGTTTGACTTAATAATTGAAAAATTGGATGATATATGTAGAAATCACAAGGACTGGACTATTCTCCTATCTGGTGACTTCAACTTTCCTTTCGTAGAATGGAAGAACGAATAGGAGATTGTGGATGTACTTATACATATAAAAAAGAGAGTAATAGTAGTGCAGAAGATAAGAGGCAATTCGAAAGCTATTAGATATGCTACTAGAATACAACATTCAACAAATAAATCACCTGCCAACAAGAAAGGAAATACTTTAGACCTAGTATTTGTGAACGAGGTGATTATGTTAAAGAAAATAATAGTTTATAATGCGAGTATTTCAGACCATAATGTCATAGAATTAACAGTTCATTCCAAAGCAGTGAAAACAGAGATAAGCAAGAAATGAAAAAGTGGGAAGGATATGGAAAATACAACTTCTACAGTAAAAATATAAAATGGTCAGAAATAAATGAAGAATTAAACAAAGATTGGGATAACATTTTCGTTAAGCGATGACATAAGGGTAAATACGGAGATATTATATAAAAATATAGAGAAAATAGTGGATAATATATACCGAAAGAAGAAAAGTAAACACATTCATGCATACCAAGAGACAGAAGGATCTTGTTCCAGAAAATCAGAAAGTGGAAAAAAGGTCCTGCAAAAGAAAAAAAATGCATGGAAAGTTATAGAACTAAAAAGTAAGATAGAAAATGCAGAACAAAAGATTATACAATCAAAAGAAAATGAAAAAACGGGAATTGGAAGAAAAAACCTTATTAAATATCAAGCAAAACCCCAAACTATTATACTCATATGCGAAGAAGATGAATAAAAGAAGAATAGAAATAGGCCCTCTGAGAATTGAAGGGAGATTAACGAATGAAAAAAAGGAAATTTGCAAGAAAAAAAACATACTGGCAGAACGATATAAGAGAGAATTCACCCCTAGAAGAATAGATAATGAAGATAATGATATAAAGAAGTAAGGGACGAAAATAGTGAATATCTAGCTGACATAGAAATTAATGAAGCTGATATTGTGCAGGCAATTAATGAAATTGAAAATGGAGCTGCTGCAGGGCCCTGATGGAATCCCTGCTATTTTGTTAAAGAAAGTAGTTCATTCTATCGCAAAGCCACTTGCATATTATTAAGACAAAGTGTAGATACAGGCAAGATTTATGATGAGCACAAATTAGCATATATCACCCTACTTTCAAAAGTGAATCAAGACTGAGGCAAGTAATTATAGGCCTGTGAGTTCTAACATCACATATTATGAAAGTTATATGAAAGGTAATGAAGAAAAATATTATGAAACATTTTAATAAAAAATAATTTGTTTAATATAGGACAACACGGTTTCGTACCCGGAAAAAGTACACAAACCCAACTGTTAGTCCACCGTGAGAACATATTCAAAAATATGAAAAGCGGAAAATGAAACAGATGTGGTTTTATCTAGACTTTGCAAAAGCTTTTGACAAAGTAGACCATAATATATTAGCAAGAAAATTAGAAAACACAATATCGTAGAAAATAGGAAGATGGTTAAAAGAATTTTTACACAACAGAAAACATAGTTATTGCAAACGATGAGAAATCGGATGAAACCAAGGTAATATCCGGTGTGCCACAAGGTACGGTGTTAGCTGCAATACTGTTTGTTATTATGATTGAAGACATAGACAGTAATGTTAAGGATTCGGTAGTGAGTAGTTTCGCTGATGACACAAGAATAAGTAGAGAAATTACTTGTGATGAAGATAGGAACGCTCACAAAGAGACCTTAACAAAGTATATGATTGGGCAGAGGAAAATAGGATGTATTTAACTCTGATAAATTTGAATCAATAAATTATGGAGACAGAGAAGGAAAGCTATATGCATATAGGGGACCTAATAATGAGACAATCACAAATAAGGAAGCAGTTAAAGACCTTGGTGTGATGATGAATAGGAACATGTTATGCAATGAATCAAATAGCAATTCTTTTGGCAAAATGTAAAGCAAAAATGGGAATGTTGTTACGGCACTTCAAACAAGAAAAGTGAACACATGATTATGCTTTATAAAACATATGTTCGTAGTACACTTGAATATTGCAATATGATATGGTACCCACACTATCAAAAGGATATTGCACAAATAGAGAGTGTACAAAGGTCCTTTACAGCTAGAATAGAAGAAGTTAAGGACCTTGACTACTGGGAAAGACTACAATCATTAAAATTAATATAGTCCTAGAAAGGAGAAGAGAACGCTACATGATAATTCAGGCATGGAAACAGATAGAAGGAATAGCAGAAAACATCATGGAACTAAAAAAAAAAATATCAGAAAGAAAGAAACAAGCAGAGGTAGATTAATAGTGGCCCAAAAACAATACCAGGAAAAATAAGGAAAGCACACAGGACATTAATCCACTACGCACCAGCATCGATAATGCAGCGTCTATTCAATGCGTTGCCAGCTCATCTGAGGAATATATCAGGAGTGAGCGTAGATGTGTTTAAGAATAAGCTCGACAAATATCTAAACTGCATCCCAGACCATCCAAGATTGGAAGATGCAA
>NC_061090.1:50063088-50093088 GCF_015104395.2 Macrobrachium nipponense | reverse complement strand
ATGCAGCAGTTATGCTTAAGTTTTTATTAACCTCAAACACATTTTTTTCAATTTGTTTGCTTTCAAATAAATAAATAAAAAATAAAAAAAATCATAATTTTTTTTTTATGAAAAAAGCAATTATTTAATTACTTGGTTAAATCAGAATTCCATATAATGAAAGGAGACCATAAAACGTCAACATGTAGAAAGTAAATACTACATTTCAGAGATCAGCTATCTCTCTCTTCAGGCAGGTAATGAATATGAGAAAAGTTACAGAATAAGCGGTATTTATACCCAGAGGTCCACAGGTAAACCGTTTAACTAAGTCACACTGGTTTACAATTGTTAACCGGTGTGACTTAATTAAGCAGCTTACCTGTGGACCTCTTGGTATAAATGCCGCTTTTTTTTTTTTTCACTCAACACCTGCCTGAAGAGAGAGACATCTGATCTCTGAAATATAGTATTTACTATTTACATTTTGGCATTTTTATGGGTTCCTTTCATATTATGTATATATATATATGTATATATATAATATATATATATATATATATATGTGTGTGTGTGTGTGTGTGTGTGTATGTATGTATGTATATATACGTGTATATACACACACATTATCTATCTATATAATATATAATATATATATAATATATATATATATATATATATATATATATATATATATATATATATAATATACTGGCGTTCTGCCTGCACGCGTGCATTTGCAAGCCGTTCCGAATTTCGTATTTTATTCCATCTGGATATTGTTTGTTGGGCGACCGTCCCATCTGAACAAGACGTTTGCAGTTGTCAAAGGTTCGAGGAGCGCGGGTCTGGCATTAATTCAGATGTCTGTGATGACAAGTCGCTGAAAGTTGTTTACAATATTTATTGGACTGTGCACTCTGTTAAGTCGAGTCTCCAGTTAATATGAAGAATCATACTAGCTCCTGGAAATGAATATACAACACAACAGTAAATACAAACGGTATCCGGTTAAAAATGTGTCAGCGGATAGAAAAACACTCGATTTTCTTAACAGGTGTCAATAGATATCTTGCATTTTTCCTGATACACCTGTAACTCCAGATCTTATATACATCATTTATATATAATATAATTTGAAAAACTTGTAACGTTCATGGTGCATTTCATCATCATAGCATGGTGTAGTCTGCTAAGTCTAAGAACGCATACTTTTATGGAAAATATATTATTCATTCGTATATATAAATATTCCCCAAAAAAACTCTTTCCCTACTTAGAGAAAATATAAATAAAAACATAACAAATGTGATGAGCAAAATAATCATAATTTCTTTTTTCATTCCAGCTCGAAACCAAGTGTCAACACACAAATGCAGCCAAGAAGACAGTTATAAATTCTCCTCTTATTCCCTATTACACCCTTCCATTCGTCTTTGTTTCCAACAAAAGGCTCTGAACTTGTCTCTGTCACATTCAGCTTACTGGTGTGTCAGTTCTGTTGCGATCTCTATTCTCTCGGAATTATACTCGCTATTTTATGCTCGTGTGTTTCTTGCTTGACGCCAGTGGTTCCATTTTTGCCCTTGTTTTTATTCTCTTCTTTCCCTCGAGGCGCTTTTGTTCGAGGGGCAACTTTTAAAAGTTAATTACAACGGTAGCCTATGGCTTGACTACCTAAATGAGTCGTGAGTGTGCAGATGTTAAAAGAGTCCTCATTCATCTGTTCAACTTCTGCTCTCGTGGATATTCAGCGTCTGGTAATCTTCTATCGAGATTTCGGAAGCCCACTTAAGATTAAGATGATGATTATCCATTACCAATGACAGCTCTAAAACATGTTTTCGCACCTTTCAAATTCAACAGCTACTGGTGCAGGATTTATTGTTTCAGATTAATCGAGTATTTAGAACCGCACTGAAAGTTTAAATAATCTCTTGATTTCCATAGAATGAGAGAAGGAAAATTTCGATTTCTGTCACACTTAAAACACTGACTTTCATTTGCAATCATACCTGTCAGAAAAACTGACCCGAAGATCTGGTAGTATCGTGTGCTATTTCTCTTTCACACAAGACTACGAATACTGTGGACAGTAACAGTTGATACTTGTCAAAAGCTCTCTCTCTCTCTCTCTCTGAGTACTAATAACAACAAAAACTATTCTCTTAGCAAACCCACAGCTAAACAATAAACACCCGGATGTAATTCTTGAGCGCCCACAGTTCCACACCCTCAGTCTCACCCTTAACAAAGACACTCACCCACAACAACGCCCTAAAACAGGATGCAGGCGCCAGGGGCATGAGACACCTGGCGCAGGCGGTAATAGGTGGAAGTACTCCTTAGTTAAAAATCGTAAAATACAGATTTGATTCCCGGTGCTAAAATCAGACGCAAATGTGAATTGATTCGTCGCGTAAATAAACGGCGATCAATATTAAAATACACGACGAATAAAACGCGATCTCGTGGGAAAAGAAAAACGTAATGACAGCATAATGGAACACGATCAACTGCAATGTAGGAAACAGAAATAGGGGTCATGAAAGTAGACGAAAATACTTCATGAAATAAAATGGGAAAGTTAAGACGTTGTGAAACAAAGTGAAATAAAAAAATACATAACAGACTAAGAATAATGATGATAACAGCAAAGTAAGCCACTGGTATTTAAATTGCAATGGAAAGAAATGAATCCACTGAATATGTACTGAACCTACTTATTACATATTGTATATTGCTATATACGAGCTAAAATAACTATATTGTTCTTGTAAAGACACAAACATAAAAACACATTATTTATGTAAATACACACACACACACACACACACACACACACACATATATATAATATATATATATATATATATATATATATATATATATATATATATATATATATATATATATATATATATAATCACTACAAATGTCCTTTAATATCTAATTCGCTCTATCCCGGAATTAATATACTTTCATATATGTTAACCGAAGGGGAATTTTTTAGTTCATAATAATTTCGTCCCCTCGTGGATTCAAACCAGCGAACAGAGGAGAAATCAGAGCTTCAGTGACGTCTTTACCGGTAAAAACGTCACTGAAGTCCTGATTTCTCCTCTGTGCTCTGGTTCGAATCAACCAGAGGACGAAATTTTTATCACCTAAAAAATTCCCCTTTGATTAACGTATATGAAAATGAACAAATTCCGAAGTAGAGCGAATTGGATATTAAAGGACATTTGTGGCTTAATGCATGTATATGAATCAAGGTGATGTGATAAAAATTCATATTATATAATAAGTATCTATAGGACTCACGCGAATGATGCAGTGGCTGTAGAAAGTCTTAACAAGCTGCTAATGAGCATTTTGGGTCAGTGTATGAATCATGAAATGTTAAAATGTTACAGCAGTTTTTCTGAATCGAGCAGTGACCACTGTTTTTTTCACTGGAGACAAATCCATGTCAACTAAAACATTCCTGTGTAGAACCTCATAGGAAATAATAAATTCAAATGAGAGTCAGCAATCTCTCAGTACATTCTTAGAACTTAATCGAATTTTATTCCAAAACACAAGCAATAATTCTCTCTCTCTCTCTCTCTCTCTGATCAGCAATATTTGTCAGAAGGAAATGCCCCCCTAAAAAAAAAAAAAAACCATTGTAAACGCCTCCATAAAGATTCCACTTATGACGATACGTCGAATAAAACGTCAAAAGTATCATCTGATGGTACATTAGATTAGAGCGATACTCGGGATTCCTAAATTCTCAGCATACGGAGGTAACAAAACAAAACAAAATGTATGAATAGGAACTCGTCAAGATCATTTCTAGTGGGGACGTCGATTCTGAGAGATAAGGAAGAACTCAAAGTGAGCGACCACTAGAGCGCACTTATACAAGCACATATGAAAGCCTCATCACATGATTCCATCTATACAAAATATGAATTTAAATATATTTTTTGTGGCGCTCCTCTCCTCTATTCCAATAAAGGTTCGGCACACCTTATATCACGTACAATAATGTGCCTTCTTCCTTTTCCATTCTTTGGCACATTATATATATATATATATATATATATATATATATATATATATATATATATATATATATATTTATAGTATATAATATATATATATATATATATATATATATATATATATGTACATAAGATATATATATATATTTATATAGTATATATATATATTATATATACATATATATATATATAGATATATATATAGATATATATATATATATTATATATAATTATTATATATATATATATATAATATATATATATATATATATATATATATATATATATATATATATATGCAAACACACAAACACGCACACACACACACACACACATATATATATATGTGTGTGTGTGTGTGTGTTTGTGTCTGTAAATAAAATACATAGTACATATAATATATATATATATATATATATATATATATATATATATTACATTGGTAATAATCTTTCTTTCTGGGGCAGTCTCTTAGTTACAGGACTTAACCGTTTGCTAAATCATGCCCCATTTCCCCCATTTTCCTAGGGCACAGGGCAAGAGCGTGTCTCTTCAAAAGAAAGCAAGTAGCCTCTTTAGAGCACATATATCTGCTAGGGAACCCTATTCTAACCGCCATGATTGTCGACAGTCCCCCGAACGATCGTTAAGAAGCTGCCTTTTGATTGGCAGAGACATTTTAACAGCGGCTTAAATCACCCTTGTTACCGAGGCAAATAACCTTAAGGAGGACCTATGGCTGAGGCGACCTACAATAAAAAACGGACTCCTCCGAAATAATAATACCCTTTCCATAATTCCGACTATTTCATAAACAAGGGAACTTACCCCCAAGCCATAACAGAAAACAGGGGTGTAGGGGCATAAGGAGAAGTACTACTGGGTCCTGGGACCTAGGGACGGGGCGGTGGGGGTGGATATATATATATAAGGAGCTGCTATAATGGCCAAAACGAGCCCTTCGAGTGTCTCAAATTATAAAGTGCAGGGAGGTTTACACCCCCATAGAAGGCAGCCATTCGTATGGAAATATGCAATCAAGATCAACCCGCAGCTCTTCAGAATGGATGATGCAACGTCGCTTCGATCGACAGTCTCTGCGATGAGGCAACAGGAAAGAAACTCGAGTCTCCCTCTCTCTCTCTCTCGCAAAATAGTTATTTCAAAGAATGTGAAAATCTCTCTCTCTCTCTCTCTCTCTTGAAAGATAGATATTACAAAGAATGTGAAAATATCTCTCTCTCTCTCTTGTAAAATATATTACAAAGAATGTGAAACTCTCTCTCTCTCTCTCTCTCTCTCTCTCTCTCTCTCTCTCTCTCTCTCTCTCAAATTTACAGCACAGAATAAAAAGTACGGTTTAAAAACTAAATACCTTTTTTCTCTTCAGATCTTGACTGTAAATGGAATATTCACTATTATATTACGTCAAAGCTCTCTCTCTCTATCAACAATCCCACCCCTCTTCTTTTTCTTCTTCTTCGTCTTCTTCTGCTTCTGCTTCTTCTTACTCTTCTTACATAGCACGGAGAAAAAAAAAACCTAATGTCAAGTTAAATTAGATGAAGGCAGATTAAACGTCACCCATCGAGACAGCGACGTCGCACGCAGCCGAGACGATCATTATAATGATGACAATGATGATGACCAGAGCGACGTCCGGGACGAAAGAAGAGTGATGAGGATAATGGTGAAGTCGAAGTCTCAGAGGGGAGGAGGAGGAGGAGGAGGAGGAGGGGGAGGAAGGCGAGGTATGTATGGCATACGATAATGATGTCGAAGGGCGAGAGGGAGGCCGGGGTAGCCATGGGGCATCGACCATCATGCCAATTTCACCCACACGTGACGGGTAGAGGAACAACCACCACCACCACCACCGCCGCCATCTGTCAATCGGAGCAATGGTACACGATCTCCGAATTGACAGGAGGCGCTTTGAGATTGGGAGACGGCATTGCCCGTCAGCCTCTTGCCAATTCCCCGTTACCTTTCGCGCAAGTGGAATATAATGAATGTTGGCAATGCCAAAGATTTACACAGATATTTCTTTGGGAAAATCATAGCTAAGGGTACATACGCATTTCCCCGCGGGGACACTGACGTCTACTGTCATTTCAGTAGAGAGAGAGAGAGAAGAGAGAGAGAGACGAGAGAGAGATTGGGGAGGAGGAGAGAGAGAAGAGAGAGAGAGAGAGAGAGGGGTGGGGGGGGGGCGGGGTACCAACTTTGCATAAATGACATACAAACATGTCACAAGCTACTTCAATACGGGCTGAAGATAACGTAGCAATGTCTATCAAAGTGACCTTGCACAGATAGAATTAGAGTAAGTTACCTGGCATTGAACAAATGCATTGTCTTGAACGAATCCGTTTAATACCTATATCTTTTTTTTTTTTCATTTATTTAATTTGAAGGTAGATGGCACGCCCGCTATCGTATCACTCATGTCACCAGATGCCTGCTTGGATGTTGAAGACTTAACAACCACCCGATCATAAGAGGAGCCTTTTTGATGGTTTTAGACAGATAGCAGACAGACATTTTGATTGCTGCTAATGGAGGACGAAGTGATAAACAGAAATGTAAATAAATAAAATTTTTACTGTTTGACATCTTACGAATTTGTGATGAATAGCTGAGGTACCTACCGCTGTCATCTGATAAGAGAAAATGATGAATAAAGAAAACTTATTCAATGAAAAAGTGGAACCTATGGCCTCATGAATCATCACGCTTGTCATTTAAGGCTATTAATATTAATAAAATAAGAATTACTAATCACTATACGATAATCGCTCTCCGTAATGGAGGTTATTTTTGATTATACAAGAAGCAATGACCAAAGCAAAAGTGAAATATGGGAATGGTGAAATATCTCGACAAAACAAAAGTGCAACTTAAGAGAACTTCCCTTGATTTGTCAGATTGTTTTATCTTAATCTTTGTTGGCTCGAGGACTGGATTGTCATATAGTATTTACGTCAAAGGTCAAGCGCTGGGACCTATGAGGTCATTCACCGCTGAAAAGGAAATGGACAGTAAAAAGGTCTGAAAGGCGTAACAGGAGGAAAACCTCCTAGTTGCACTGTGAAGCATTTGTTAGAGAGGGTGGAAAGTAAGATGGAAGAAAGATAATATGAACGGAGGCACAAAAAAAGGAGTGAAAGAGGTTGCAGCTAGGGGTCGAAGGGACGCTGCAAAGAACCTTAAGCAATGCCTACAGTGCATCGCGTGAGGTGCACTGACGGCACTAACCACGAGGTTGTTTGCTTGTGTAACCAACTGTTAATGACCTCCTCTTTCAAAAGTTAATACACATGCCCCTGATCAATAACGATAAAGGGTTATATGATAAATATAATTATTATGCAAAGGATAATGTTTCCTATTTGGATAAGAACTGTGGGGTGGTCAAGCTTAATCATCTCAATCCGCTGCATCTTAAATTTGATTCTTTTTCACACACACAAAAAATATGTAAAATTTCTCTGGTTGGTCGCTAATTAGTACTTTATAAAAGCATAACAACAAAGCAAGCGGCTATTAATATTTTCTAAATCGACAAATAGGCCCCGCCCCCTTGCTGTATCAGTTGTCAAATGCCTCCACCTATAATAGACTGTTTGTGTTCGTCCCGCAATTCGTTATATGACTGTAAATTTCAGGGAATGGTATGTAAACCAATGTATTCAAAGTTCAGAGATTTCGCCGCCTTTTATAGTTGAATAATTTGTAGTGAAATGAAAGATCCTAATTCAGTTGTATATGAAATAAGAAAAAATGGTTGAAAGTCCACTCCCTGTGATAAATGGAGCAGTCTTTTCTCATTGTCATTCCAGTGATTAAATTACGTCGTTATGGAAACTATCTCAGCCATACCAGTTAAGAAAACCATTTGAAGAATACTATAATCAAGCTAAACAGTGAAGAGTTATTTTTTGCTAAACGAGGAGGAAGAAGTGAGAACTTTACGAGGTGGAAATAATTAGAACTTTCGCAGGAGGAAATAATACCCATGATTTTTATGAAATGAACGGCTTTTAGAAGTAATAATAATAATAATAATAATAATAATAATAATAATAATAATAATAATAATAATAATAATAATAAGTAGTAGTAGTAGTAGTAGTAGTAGTAGTAGTATTCAGCAACAGAATTATGTGAAAGATAGAAACTACATCTGTATTTTTCTTAATGTTAGGGAGTATCATCTTATATATAGATATATATATATATATATATATATATATATATATATATATATATATTATATATATATATATATATGACTGGTAAAAGTGTTCTGTAACAACAGAATTCCATCTAATAAAAGGAGTCTTTTGTTGGACGTTAATCAGGGATTTGGCTAGCCAAATCCCTGATTAACGTCCAACAAAAGACATCGCCCAAAGACTCGGGGGTATATGAGATCCCATGCCAGGACTGTGACCAATCTTACATCGGATTTACAGGTAAATCACTTCCCCAGAGATTAATACAACACAAACAGTCAGTTAGGTATGGACAACAGAACTCAGCTATTTTCAACCATATAAATGAACATAACCATAGAATAAACTGGAATATGTCACGTGTAATTTATAGCAGCAACTGCCGGTACAAGAGTCAAATGATGGAATCGGCCTTAATAAAAGAGAAGCAGGTAATGAACATCTCAAAAGGGAATTGGACATCGGACATCGTCGACGCAGTGTTCATTCAACCAACGCTTAAGAAGATTAAAGGAAGATTATCAGCGGGGGTGACCTAAATTGGCTTACTTGTGGACGAATCTCTTGGTATAAATACCACCTTTTCTGTAAACTTTTCTCATTCATATACCTGAAGAGAGAGACAGCAGTCTCTGAAATATAGTACATTTCTCTCTACATTTTGGTGTTTTTATGGGCTCCTTTTATTAGATATATATATATATATAACATCGATCACAACAACAAAAACAAAACCAATTACAAGATAAAAATCAAAGCATTTCAGCTACTGGGTAAAACTCGTCCGTACAACTCTCTCTCTCTCTCTCTCTGCTCTCTACTCTCTCTCTCTCTCTCTCAACTCTCTCTCTCTCTCTCCTTCCTCAGGGCGGTGATGCTGCAAACTCATCCCCCATATAAACAGCATCTGTAAATGTTCCGTCCATCCAGCAAATTGGCAGCTTTCATCGACCTCATCTGAGGTCCATTAAGAAGCACAAAGTAAACCACAGAGTCCCATCCCAATTTTGGAAATTCTCTGCAGGACTAATGGTTTATTAACATACCCGCAAGGCATTTGCCGAAAAAGGGGTAGGTAGTACTATAGCACCGGTAGCGGAGGAGCAGGAGAAGGAGGAAATGGGATTTGAGTGAGTGTGCGGAAGGATATGAGGAGGAGGAGGAGGAGGAGGAATGACGATAACGAGGAGTATAAATACTGATAATCAGTAGGAGGAGCGATAATGAGGAGGACGAATGATGATTTTGAGTAGGAGAAAGAGAAAGATGAGAAGCGAAGACGACGAGAATGGAGGGGAAAGTAGAGGAAAAGGCACGATGGAAGAAGAGAGAGAGAGAGAGAGAGAGAGAGAGAGAGAGAGAGAGAGAGTACATACCCAGAAGCGTCCTCGAGAGTCATGGAGGGGCTCAGGCGAACGCACTGCTTTATTTATCGCCGATAACTTTTCCTTAATACCAGCGTTCGAGAGGCGCCGTGAGCATTGCTTAGGACTGCCAGGCAGGTCGGGGAAAGATAGGGGCTTCACCAGAAGCCGAGAGAGCGCCCAGCTTAATTCTTGATATTACATAATTGCCCCGTAATTAAAATATTTGGAGAATTAGGCAAATTGCCGCACGGAAGCCAGTGGAATACATCTTCGCGGTTCGAAGAGTTCAAGTCGTGTTGCTGGGTAGTGAGGGTATGATGAGGGTATTACGCCCCGGAAATAACGGTAGGCTTCCGTCTGCATTTGTATAACAACAACAAGAAAAAACAACATCTACAACATCAACAAATATGACGAAAATGTCCCAACTGATCTTCAAGTTTCTCGATCAAGTGACTCTTCGAGTCTTTTCACTATTCCCCAAAAACGGTCAGATTCGCTCCAATGGGCTCTGGAAATCTTCATTGAGTCAAGCCATAAAATTCAACAATAAAAAAGATAATGTCTAAGTTGTTAAAAATGTATCAAGAGTCGCCAGACAGACTGGCTGATTATGAAGCTCTGGACAGCTTTAGAAAGGAAGAGGGTCCGCGTCTTCGTAGTACATAGGACGCAACTACGTCATCAACAGCAATATATCATTTTCGGCTTCTGATCTCCAAAAGAAAACATAGATAAGTTGAGATTCCTTAAAATAACGACGCTTCTTGGGTTCGTAGGGACTTGTGGAATATGCATTAAATAAGAGAGCAGTTTAAATCACGGGTCATTTTAAATGGTAAAACTCCATGCCTTATATTTCTAAGGCATGTTCATATATCCGCATACAAAATACATTAGTGGAATACAGTATATATATGGTAAATATTATATATATATACATACAAGATAGCTATAGAATATATATATATTAATATATAATAAGTTATATATATATATATCGTAGATAGATAGATAGCTTATAGATATATAGATATATATATAGATAAATATAGATATATATATAGAAAATACTTAGAGTATAAATATATATATATATAATATAGTATATTATATATATAGATTATATATATCTTTATATAATATTTATAGATATATAATATAGATTTATATATATATATATATTTAATATTATAATATATATTATTAAGATATTGTATATATATATTATATGTATATATAATTATAGATATAGTACCATATATAATATGTTATATAATATAGAAAAATAAATAAGACTTTATATATATATATATATATAGATATATATATATATATATATATATACAACAATATATAAGAAATTGGTACAGTTAGATGATTGAACAAAAAACAAAGATGAGAACATGTAAAACTCATAACCTATTAAAAATATAAGGTAAAAAAAAGAAAAACAATCTTTTAACGATAATTGAAATTGGTCAATGATCAACCTTTCACATAAGGCCATTCAAACATTTTACCTGACACTAACCCCAATCAGCAAAAGGGGAAGGAGAGAGAGAGAGAGAGAGAGAGAGAGAGAGAGAGAGAGAGAGAGAGAGAGAGAGAGAGAGAGAGAGCGGGGAATACAGTAATTATTAACCGAGCATATGGGGGTGTAGAGCAGGTTACAATTACATCAGAAATGAATGAAGATGAACGCCATCTCGTAAATTCTCTTTTCTTCCTCCTTTTGTGGAACAGGTGCGCATTTGCCTTACAAAATCCTGATGGGTTAAATCTTACGAGAGAGAATCAGAAAGAGCTGTATAGTGAACATAGATCAACCTCAAGTTAATGGGAAATGAAATCTATGGCTATGGTCCCAAATATCCCATAGTTTTAATGATTAGTGCAACCTGCAGTGCTTCAAACGATATAGAAGTTAAACGAATACCTTGACTAAAGACTTCCCTATTTGTATTTTCAATATTTTTGACCGAGAAAAAATAAGGGCTAACACAGAGATAGAGAGATGGACGTGTAAGCGCCTCTGTTCAACTACAGGATTTTGTTCAATTTGTCGTGTTAGGGAATTTCAACGCAAATGTGATACGAATCCTAGAACCCGTTCAGACTGCTATATCTGACAGCAGGATTCATACTAAGCTTTTGTTAAAAATAAGACTAAATTATTCTCTTCATATATGTAAATTTACCATCGACTTTCAGAACACTTACATGACTTTATTTAACAACTACGTAACCTCTGATGTCCTCAAGATAATAATACTGATTATTCCACTTAAAATTATGTTGTAAAATTAACCAGAATCGATTATGGAGAATATGGCCTGACCATAACATTACTCCTAATCACTGACTATCATTATTCTAAAAACAAGGTGCTGCTCATCTTATGACAAAAGGTTAGTTATTTGCCTCGATAATACATCAACAAATAGCAATAAATTAATATCCTATAAACGACTTTAAAGGTTGAGTATCCATCTCCCATCCAACTCTTGGCAGATAGGTTTGCAGAACTGGCTGACCAACTTCTTAATTTTACCCACTAAGGTTAAATTGTCCATCAACCTTCTGAAATACTGACCGCACATCCTCCCTTTATAAATTGTTTCGTTTCACAAACTCCTAAAATAGATATTGTCTACTCACCCTCTAAAATTTTTATCATCTAGCTTCTACAATAGGATTCACCCCACTGACGCCTCAAAGGAGGCTTTAATGGACAACGGAGACTTACCTATCATGCAATAAAAAGCTTGTCAGACCTTTCAAAGGAGGATCATCTGTTCAGCCTTAAAAGAAGAGTCGTCTACTCTGTCATTCAAAGCTTGATCATCCATCCAGCTTCTGGCACGAGATCGTCTTTCCAACCCCTTAAAGGGAGGATCATCTACCCAAGTTCCGAAATTAGGACCATCTCTCAGCTTCCTCAAATCAACTTCTCTTTCCAGCTCCTTGCTTCAAAATCGTCATTCCAGTTCCTAAAACTTGTATCATTAGTAACACTCTTATATTGAGACAATCTCTCTCTCTCTCTCTCTCTCTCTCTCTCTCTCTCTCTCTCCAACATCTAAAAGTAGGGAAACCAATCAGAAGTCGCATCGTACCTCCAACTATTTCCAGCGGATATCGTCCCTTTCATTCTTACAAGAAGAACTGTTCTTTTGACGCACCCACCCCCCTAGCCCCACCCCCAACATGTACAAATACTTGGCACACTCTACAGGAGGTTGATGGTGTTGAGAAGAAAACATTTGTACGACCTGAGGTTTGTTTGTTTGTATGGTGTTTTTACGTTGCATGGAACCATTGGTTATTCAGCAACGGGACCAACGGCTTTACGTGACTTCCGAACCACGTCGAGAGTGAACTTCTAACACCAGAAATATACATCTCTCACTTCTCAATGGAATGGCCGAGAATAGAACTCGCGACCACAGCGGTGGGACGCCAACACCATACCAAACACGCCACTGATGAGCTGATACGTGATGTACGTTCGTGCCTACAACTCCTATAAATTGTATCCTTCCTATAATTCCTGCAAGTACGATCGCTCCCTTTAACTCCCTCAAGAAGGATCGGCCATCTAACTCCAGGAACAAAAGCGTCAGAGCCCCTAGTCCCATCCGCCGTGGCGTTAACCACTTAGTCGATCCTAATCTGGACGAGGCGTAATGAGAGACGCAGCAAAGACCTTCCCCGCTTATCAAGTAATTTGCCGAAAGAAGATGGTTGCTCTGAAAGGCATACTGGAGATACAAACGGGAAGCTTTCGCTTAAATTAAGATTTTGTGACATTTTATTACGGTGAAATAGGTGCATACGACACGGCACCCATCCAGCCTGTAGAAATATGAACCCATACCTGCTGGTTATGGGGAAGAGAAAGGATCTTTCCCCATGACTGATAAGGTGAAGTCGGAGTCACCTAAATCATCCAAGGTAAACAAAAAGAACGTCCCACCGTTATCACTTATTTCTACAATGAGAATCAAGGCAGGTGAAAAGCAGCTCAAATCTGCAGGTAAGGGCTTTGCAAGGACTGGTTTTGTTACGTGGAAAGAGGACTGACTCGAGCAGCAGTGAAACGCCGTTAGGATAATACGAATGCCCCAAGTTAAGTTTGTTACAATAAGACTAGTTTTCATTCTGCTTTAAATTTATATTTCAAAGAAAAAAGCTTAAACGTGTTTTCACAGTATTTCTTTCCTATATTCTTTTCTACAAAATTTAAATTCAAGTTTAAAATGTGAGAGTATACTAAACAAGTAGTATATTTTTATGATGTCCTTCTGATTTAAGAAAGTCTGATTATGTGTTAGGCCACTCGACTCTTTGAAAAAAAGAAAAATTTTCAAAATAAGGCAATTAAAAGATACCAAAGAAGATGATAATCAGCTCCCAGAAACCAGTTCCGTGTCTCAAAGGTTTATCTTGACACAAAGGTTTATCTTGAAAGAAAGTATATGGTGAAATATTTAAATACCTACTTGATTTTGAATAAGGTGAGAATATTACGTAGGATATCGTTATCTGAAACTTCCTTCATAATTCTGTATCACTGAATCATTTCAGCCAATATAATGAACTGTAGGGAGAAAAAATTGTCCTTCATTGCATTTTGGGTTCTTTCATCTTGCTATCTAATTAACGCTTGCGACAAAAAAAATGAGTGAATCAGTACATAAACGAATACAAAAGCAGAGAATGAAAACGCTTAGTAGAAAAAAAGGTAATAATAAAAAATAAACGGGTCTACAAGAACAAATAGACGGTAAGCAGCATGACCATGATTCGCGTAAAGCACAAAAAAAATATTTATATTAAGATATCTTTAAAAAATCTACAATGATGTTATATCCGTTCTCCACCGTTATGCTCCTCTCAACTGGTCTTTGTCTGCGAGGAATTTTTATGCCTATCGTTCGTTGTCATCGCTGGGCAACGCAACAATAAAAAAAAAATACTAAACATAGGTTAGGCAGGGGAGGTTAAGTTATTCTTTGTAATGGAGGAGCTTCCAGTTGAAATGACCAACCGCGAGCTGATACGACCCAAGATAAACAAAAACTAAACGAAAAAAAAGAAAACATGCCCTAACATCTGTTTCTCGCCGAGATCACAATTACAGACATAATTTAGTGCCTCAGTCGAGATTCACGGAGTTGGTATTATTAACCGCAAGAGAAAACAAATAAGAGAGTTAATATAGGTCTTGTGTATTACACGGTCGTGATCACGACTAATAACTATTTTTTCAACGGTATCTGCTACTGCTGCAGATGCGACGCCAGTTTGTAACGCCAAATCAGTCAAGCAACAATTCAATCATCGTCCTTATAATGATGCGTAATTTATGAGACATTCAGTCACATTAATTAAACATCTAAAAGTCAGAATTCGAGATATTTCACATACAATTAGATAATTTAATAAATCCTTTCAAGAAGTTTAATTGCTCCTTGTTTTGTGTTTAATGTCGCTATTCCAACTATATTATAGCATTAAAAGAAATCAGCTAATCAAATCTGGTTATTATTGAAACAGCAATAGCACCCGATTGATATTGATTATGACTACGTCAAAAAAAGTATCGCTCAGGGAATATCAGAAACTTTCAAGCTGGAATTACCTTGGAGAATATTGCAGAACTTTAAAATATACCAATATTCCCCTCATATAGTGTTGTTTGGCGATTGAACCATACAAGGATCACCGAGCATAATGACACCAAAATTTAGTGAAATTACCGTCAATATCTGTTAATGCACTAATTCTTAATAAAATCATATAAAAGCATGATATTGTTTTGCAGGCTTCCCCAAGTCATGGGCGAATTTCCTACAAAACTAAACAGAAATTAATTTATAACATATGAGGGATCTAGAATACGAATAAATTCACAGACAAATTAAAAGCGAACAAGGGGTGATACGACCTCCAGCTAACTCGGGACCCGTGCAAGATTTTCCCCTCATGCACAAGTTGTAAACATTATATTCCTAACTTAACGTGAAGTAGTCTTCGTTATTAATACTCATACTAACGACAAGGATCAAATAAAAAGGACACAAATTAACCATGTTCATATATTCTCTGTTGTAAAAGGAAAAACAAAATAATCAAACAGAAACACAGCCTAAATTCAGTACACCAAATAAATTAGAACGTGCTAAAATCCACAGTCAAATAGAGCCTTGTTTCACCGACGAAAATAAAAATAAATACGCTATACTTAAATAGAAATAATTTTTCTGTAGTGTTCAACGCACATTTTTTACATTTTCATTCTAATTAATTAATCATAAATGTCTTACCCTAAAATTACTGTATTTTTAACTCAACGCAAAACACCTTTTTCGGAAATGTTTAGGCTCTTCCATAGACATTTCCTACCCCTCCAAATTGAACAATAACAACAAATAACAAAAGTGGTTTGTAGGCTTACTCCCCGAGTAAGCGAAAATAACGACGGCGGAGCAGGTAGCGCGACACATTCCTGGACAAGTCAGGTTAGGTCGTCTGAATCTCTCTAAAGCTCCTCTGTAAAGCATGATCAGGTTTACTAGGGTCCTGCCACTTCTTTTCGTTATTCCTATACCTTCACTTACTAACAGAAACTGTAAACACGAGGTTATTCAGCAGATTTTGTTATCTAATCACTTTATCATGTGAACAGGGCATAGGAAGCCCCAACTCCCGAAACATTATATATATATATATATAATATATATATATATATATATATATATATATATATATATATATATATATATATATTTGTGTGTATATATATGTGTGTATGTATGTATGTATGTATGTATGTATGTATGGCAAGGTGAGAGACGGACAAGGTGTCAGAACGGAGAGGGGTCAGTACGGCAAGATGTCGGAACGACAAGGTGTCAGAATGATAAAGTGTCAAAACTGCATGGTGTCAGAATGGCAAGGGATCAGAATGGTAAGATATCAGCATGGCAAGGTGTCAGAATTGGCAGGGTGGCAGAACGGCAAGGTTTCAAAATGATAAGGTGTCAGAAGGGAACAAGCGGCCTAGTGTGAACTTGTGGACTTTGGCCGACCAGCCTAAATCAACAGAAAGATACGCCTCTGCGCAAAAAAAAAAAAAAAAAAAAAAAAAAACAAAAAAAAAAAAAAAAAAAAAAAAAAAAATAAACAGAAAAAGAAAGGGCGCAGACACTCTCGTACCTGGGAGTGATCCTGAAGGCAACA
Organism: Macrobrachium nipponense; assembly: GCF_015104395.2. Lineage (NCBI taxonomy): Eukaryota > Metazoa > Arthropoda > Malacostraca > Decapoda > Palaemonidae > Macrobrachium > Macrobrachium nipponense. The sequence goes on along the minus strand of NC_061090.1, from coordinate 50,076,204 downwards.
ACAAATCACTCGTCTCGTGACATTTAAAAATCATCGGTCGTCTGGTGGAAGCTGAGAGCGTCGCCTTATGGCCATAATTATAACAATAATGACATTGTGTGGATGCAGCGGCCGAAGAAGCCCTCGCTGATAACATCGGATCTTATCTCGGCCGAGTCATCCATCAAGAAAATGGAGTGCAAATGGAACTATGAATACCATTGCCGAACTAGAAAAAAAATCTATGAATATGCAAATCTCATTACCGAGACGCTAAACGACTTAACAGTTTGAAGCATTACCGATCTGAGAGAGAGAGAGAGAGAGAGAGAGAGAGAGAGAGAGAGAGAGAGAGAGAGAGAATGAACTTCGTACTATTGCCAAAAGGGAACGTAGGGATTTTAAACAATATCAAACTGTATCATAAATATACAGATGACGGGCTGCGTAATATCAATAGAAAAGAAGTCACATTTTCAAAACTTTAGTCCACAACAAAAACTTATACTTCGTTTCTGGCTCCTCTTTCAAGTCAATGGAAATCTCAAAATCCATATTTTAAGATGTATTATACCTGTTGAAAACAAACCTCATTTCAAAATAAAACAAAAATACGAACGAAGCGCCCTCAACACAAAGAAACCGCATGTGAATGTTTCTGAGAGAGAGAGAGAGAGAGAGAGAGAGAGAGAGAGAGAGAGAGAGAGAGAGAGAGAGAGAATTCTCGTTTCGTTAGTTGGGCCTTAATTAGCAAACAAAGTCCTGTTTCGAACAGGTAGATAACGAGCAAGTAAGTTCATTACCTGGCTCTCGTTTTCTGAAAACCAAAACCAAAGGGAAACTCATATAACAGACACGAATAGGACTTGAATGCCTCAACATTACTCTTGGGTCTTTGTTCTCTAGTTTATCTGTATAATTACCCCAGCTTTATCTCTCAAAACTTAAATACCCATTAGTTAGAGTTAAAGAACATGAATACATAAGCATATGTTGATGTGGATACTTTAGCAATAATCCTTGATTGTTAACTATGAGAAGTAAAGAGAAATTTGCGTGAGGAATTATATTTTCTTTTATATCCAAAAATACCTGTTTTTCGAAGATTTCAAGACAACAGATATCTTCAACCAGATGTAAAATGCAAAATTACAGACAGATTTTGAATGCTCATGTTCATTGTCTTTAATAATGTCCAAGGTGGACGCTACTACTACTGATTTCCTTTTAAATTTCCTTCCGCACAATAGAATGAACAGCTGCGTTCTTAATCGTGCTTGAATTTAATTAGCAATAATTCCATCTTAATAGCTCAGTCCTTGTATCCATTTACACACACACACACAAATTGCCCTCCCCCCACCCCCTTAGAGGGTGACACCTCAAGAGCTTATTTACAACCCACCACGGGGTACTTGATTCACTACTTGGGTCAAAAGGCATAATAAAATTCACTTAAACAAGCCTAAAGCGTTCGGCCTCTACTTGGAATCGAAGCTTGGCACTTTCGTCAAAGCTGGTCTATACAACAAGCTGTAGAATATAAATTTGAATTTATCTGCTCAAGTGACGATAATCAAGTTCATCTAGCAGTCTTCTTCACAGGCAAACTCTACATCCTGACACAAGGTTGTATCCGGACTACCGAGAAAAACTTTATAACTTTTGACTACTGGTAGAACGTAGCAGCATGTTTAATTTTCAGGTTACTGTTAACAGCAAACGACAGATGGGGTTACTGTTAACAGCAAACGAGAGATAAGGTTACTGTTAACAGCAAACGACAGATGAGGTTACTGTTAACAGCAAACGACAGATGAGGTTACTGTTAACAGCAAACGACAGATGGCACAACATGTGAGGAGTAAAGCTCATTTGATATCTATTAGTAGATCCACATCAACCGTGCATTTGAAGTCTAGGCCCGTCCCTTACGGCACTCTTGATTGGTTGTTGATAAGCCAATCACAGGGGTGGAAACTCAGTCTCTCTCGAGAGTTCACATTGGCAGTATGTGTGTTCCTTTTCTCCAGAGGGATACGTCTTTCAAACGTATACCTCACACATCCTGCCCATGTGAACTCTCGAGAGAGACTGAGAGTTTCCAGTCCTGTGATTGGCTTATCAACAACCAATCAGGAGCATCGTAAGGGACAGGCCTAGACATCAAATGCACGGTTGATGTGAATCTTTTATAATTCATTCTGACGAAGAAATCAAAATGAGTTCAGATCTAAATTCTTGGAGGCAAAGGGAGAAGTGCGTAACCCAAAAATGATTCGTTCTCATAATATTCTGCTGGATATTTCTGAAGGAATTCTTAACGTTAAGCAGCGATCACTGAATACAATAATAATAAATAATAATAGGTGTGGCTCCATACAATAAAATTCCTGTCAGTATTCCAAGGTACTAAAACACCTCTCTTTTTCAAATGAGTACAAATCCACTTCTCTGAATCGCCCTGGGCTACTAATCATCTCAACCGCCTAGTTCTAGGTAACACCAGTCTCTATCTCCCAGTACTAGACAATAACCACCCCTCCCCCATTCCCCTATTCTAGTGAGTGTCATCTAGCACGAGAGAATGGCCCTCTGTACCATGTAGTCCTAGAAAACAGCTTTCTTTATCACCTAGCTCTAGACAACATCTGCCCGTAGAGCTTTCTACTGCACTAAACGCTCCCGACCGCATCTGCTATTACCAGAAGACCTGACCTAAACTACGCTGAAACTTATAGCCCAGAAGGAGCCGACGGAACAAAATTCGGAACAACACCACCCAGCAGCAGCAGCAGCAGCAATATGCAAAGGTCAATAATCTGGATTAGAGGGTTCGCGGAATGAACGCTCCGAATCAAGAAAGGCATTGATTTTGTGGTAAAGGGTGAATTAAATGCTATAACTCAATCCGGATTATACACCGCGCGATGACAGGTTCGTGTACTTGGATCTGAAAAAAAAAGGTAAGTAAAAAATGCGCCCAAGTTTCTTCGGCGCAATTTAGATTTATGTAGTACAGCTTATAACCAAGGCCGCCGAAAATAGATCTATCTTTTTGTGGTCTCGGTATAATGCTGGATGAGCCAAGGCCCATGAAACTTTCAGCCGGGCGTTGGTGACCTGTGTTGTTGCGTTGCCAGAAGCACGTTTATGGCTAACTTCAACCTTAAAGAAACTAAAAACTACTGAAGCTAGTTGGCTCCAATTTGGAATGTTTGATGATTGGAGGGTGGATGTTCAACATATCAGTTTACAGCCCTCTAGCCTCAGTGGATTTTATGATCTGAGGGCAGACAGAAAAAATGCTGACGGACTGACAACGCCATCTCAATGTTTTTCTTTTACAGAAAACTGAAAAGGGAGAGAAAATAATTTTTTTTTTATTTTTCTTCAGTCTTTCAGCTGTTAGGTATTGCCAAAGCGAAGTCATCTTTTATATTCAGAATCTTCCATTGTGCCAAGGTGTTATGACTAATAACACCTGGACGGGTCGGAGACGACAAAGGTAATCACGGCGACAGCTTTGACTTTTAAAAGGTCACTGGAAATCTTATTCCTGAGCAGATTTTCCAGGAAAAAAAATATCACATGCAGTCGAAGTGACTGTCTTTTTTTTTAAATACGATGAATGCACATATCTTCGACTGCCTTCTTCTTAAATACGATGAATGCACATATGTGATAGTTACGCATGTGCGTGGGTGTCAGATTTTCTGACTCATACTCCAAAGGTATCGGGGTAACTATTTAATCCAAACCCTTCCATCAACGGCCGTTTTTCATCTGCTACACCTGCCACTCACCTGTTACACCTGTTATTCAGTTATTGCATGTGCTCTTCCCATGGTATGCCTAGATTTGCGTTCTAGAAACGGAAGATAATAGCAGGCGTTGCAGCCAAGGAGATTATTGGTACAGTTAGGATTTGACTTGGAATAAATAAAAAAAGGGGCATTTAATATGAGAAAGGAATCTTAAATCTTGCACTGATATCGTTATTTTATGATTATTTTCCAACACTGCTGTCAGTATTATCATCCTATTTTTCTTTTGATATCTATCTTTATTTTTCTTTTGATTTATATCTTTATCGGTGCAAGTATATATGAAATATATATATCTATAATATATATATAAATATATATATATATATATATATATATATATATAAACATATATTAAATATAGTGTTAATATATATATATATATAAAAATATATATATATATATATATATATATATATATATATATATATATATACACACATATATATATATGTATATATATATATATATATATATATATATATATATATATATATATATATATATATATAAAAATTTAAACACTTATTCTAGCATACTCCACTATTCAAAATGACTATATTCTCTAGTCAAAATAGCCCCAAAATATACTTTCGGAAATGCCTTAACCTGCCAAGAAGATAATAAGGGTGTGTGTGTGATATAAAGTGGATTTTATACCTTCAAGGAATTTGAAGAAAACTAGTTTCAGCCTTTGGTCATCATTCCCCTCCCTTATCAACACAATTGCGTCGCAAACCTCTGAAAAAGTGTTACAGATTTATTATGTAAATGCTGGTTGACGAAGACGGAGAAATTAGATTAAAACTGCATTGGGCAAGCGTGCATGACGAAAAACAATCTACAGCGAGAAAAAAATGGACTGTATCATATGATCAAGTAGCTTCCTTTTTTTGGGATGAGGCTGCCAGACCCTTGCCCTCGCATCTACAGATGATAATGAAAAAACGATATTCAACCAAGAAGAGGGATATGGAATGGAACAGAGGATAAAATTCCTTAAACGTGGAGTTAACATTATAGTCTTTTTCAGCCAGTTTTACCTGTAACGACGTCAGTGACCCTCTAAAGAGCTACGGCGAGATAGCTCGATCAGTCAATTCCTTACCCGCAGAGGCAAATGCAAGAAACCTCTGGGAGTGACATACCCTATGCCCTTACAACCTCCTTACCTCTTCCTCCTCCTCATGTCAGTTCGTCCGTCCGTTCTCGAATCTGTCTGTTAGGCAATGAGCCGTCTTTAACGAGCCTTAACAGGGCAATTCACATGCATAGGGCGAAGGTGTATGGGGCTGTTCCCCCTATAACTCCCGACCGTAAACCTAAATGGGAATACAGCCAGAACCGGTCCTGCGAAAGTTCTCAGTTTTTATTGGCGTGGCTCCGGCATGCTGGTGGTGGTGGTGGGTGGAGGCTGATCGGAAGGAGGGGAGAGGGATGGTGGGGGAGTGGTGGTGGTGGTGGGTGGAGGCTGATCGGTAGGAGGGGAGAGGGAGGGTAGAGGAGGTCGGCAGGAGGGAAGGAGGAAGGTTGCCGGCTGAAGTAGGGGGTGAGAGAGAGCAAGGGTGCGTGTGTGCGTGTGTGTGTGTGTGTGTGAGTGATACGGGAATAGGGTATGTAGGGAGGGGCGTGGATATGAAATTGATGGGTGACTATGAGAGATGGGTGGAGACAGAATATTGAAAGTAACAAAAAATAAATTAAAAAAATAGAATAGAAAATGTATTAAAAACAAATATTGATAATAAACCCCAAATATCAAAATGCCAGAGGAGTGCCGTGAAAGGAGTGAATAATTGAGTGGGAGGACGTTAAAAATGTGTGAGAGAGAGAGAGAGAGAGAGAGAGAGAGAGAGAGAATGTGTGGGAAATTAACTGAAACGATCTTGAGACGCATGTAGAACTTAATAAACAGAATGGAACAAAACCCATGATAAATCGGAAGGGTGGGGGTGTGGGGGGGGGGGAACTTTCAAGAACTGCTCGGGAAAACCCCCTTCTGACGAGGAAAACTCCGGCTCCATCAGAAGCTAACCGACCTTTAATAATTTCTCATCTCACTGATGGCCCTAACCCCTACATGAATCCATCCGCTGGCTGCCAGCCCCTCCTCTACCCTTCCACGCCCCCCTATCCCACCGCCCCCAAAGAGGGCAACTTCATTTAACGAGCTTGCCATAGACGGGCATTCCTCTGCGTGCGAGGTTTGAGTTCACAAATAGACCGTCATCTGCCTCGGAATCCTAAAAAAGAAAAAAATAGAAATAAAAGGAAAACTCTTTAGAGTTTGATGGGCTTTCGTGCACGGGATGGACTGTGGATGGGTCCCCATCTTCCTAACTCCCAAAATCACTCAATAGCGTCAACTGATTGGTCAGAGTCCAGATGTTCACAACGTACTTTTAAATCCCTTGAAACATATTATGACCACACTCAAAGGCTGTGTTCGAGCAAGGGCGAGCATTACCATATGGTCGGTTTTATCTATACCAACCACCGACCAAGATTATCATCAATAACACGATAACTGTATACAGGACGTGGAATGACAGTACCCGATTTATTAACAAATTCACATTCCATTTTCTCTATTTCTAAGCGAAGCTAAATATTCCCACCATAATTTAAAAATATATATATATATAGTATCCAGGATAAGACTTTCTGTAGACTCTCCAAGAAAAGCGAGGAGATTATATATCGAATGTCTTCACACACACACACGCACATACACATTCACACGTAAGCGCAAGATTAGAGGGTGACAGTTTTAAATATATTTACACATAAGGTATTTTTCGTCACTTTCCATTACATATACACATATATATATATATATATATATATATATATATATATATATATATATATATATATTATATACTATATATATATATGTATATATATATATATATATATGTATATATATATATATATATATATATATATAAATATATATATATATATATTCAAGATATATATATATACATTATATATATATGTATACATATATATACACTTGTGGAAATGTATATGATATATATATATATATATATATATATGAATATATATATATATATATATATATATATATATATATATATACATATATATTATACATATACAATAATTTTTATTTATATAACATATATATATATATATATATATATATATATATATATATATATATATAGTATATGCCCCACAAAATTCATAAGTCAGGCTATTCCTACGGATAAGATCAGCATGAAAATCTAAAGGCGGGTCCCATACAATACCGCAGTACCGACCGACCGACTGGCCGGTCGTTCCTTTCAGGTTTCTTCTCCAGCGAATCCCCGAAGCGCTAAAGGGCGATTAGGCAATCAGGTGTATAGTCCAATTTTCATAACTCAGCCGCACATAAAAATAATATCTGATCGCTGCAACGGTATCCGGTCCTATGCAGAGGGGGTTTCGTGTCTACTGTTCGGATGCTGTGGCACGGACCTCCTGTAGGAATGAAGAAAAGGAGAGAGAGAGAGAGAGAGAGAGGGGGGGGGGGGAGGGGGGGGGGGAGGGGGGGGGGGGGGGTAGAACTAGGGCCAAATTCAGTTTCGCGTCTTCGCGTTCGGTAATGTATGTTATGGTTCTGAGCGGTTTGTAGCGCTTGCGTCTACTTTGGTCACTGAAAAATTGCTAGTTTGTCTTCTGTAAAAGAAAGCTATTGAGATGGCTGTTTGTCTGTCCGTCCGCACTATTTCTGTCCGCCCTCATGTCTTAAAAATTACTGAGGCTAGAGGGCTGCAAACTGGTATGTTGATCATCCACCCTCCAGTCATCAAACATACCAAAGTGCAGCTCTCTAGCCTCAGTAGTTTTTACTTTATTTAAGATCAAATTTAGCCATAATTCTGCGTCTGGCACTTCTATAGGTGCCTAGAACACAGGCCAACACCGGGTCGTGCCTGAAAATTTCATGGGCGGCAGCTGAGAGTTTCATGGTCCGTGGCTGAGAGTGTCATACAGCATTATACGCTGTACACAAAACTCGGTTGCGCCTTAGAAACTTCGGCGCATTTTTTACTCGTTTTTTCTCTATCTCGATATGATCCTCTATGAGTGGAGCTGGTAAGACTGTAAGGACTGGGGTTATTATCAGTAGATTGTCGTTGTTACACATGTAACAAAGATACTGATACAAGCTGCATTCAATAATCATCAGACGACTTCCATAAATGGACTCTATTGTGTTTTGTCCATCATAAATCGGTTCGATGATGATGTTTTATACTCTGATGGTTTTGAAGAGGTCTGCTATATAAGTAGTCCTCATATTCAAGAATGATAATCATCCTTTTTCTCTTTCTTATGTTACTCGGGAGAATTTGGTCCAACGCCGTAAGTTACATCATCAATAATTAGTAAAAGAATGATTCTTTCCTGTTGAAGATGAAATTCAAATTTAACGTTCCACTGGAGAAGAGCATCATCCCCAGAGAGAGAGAGAGAGAGAGAGAGAGAGAGAGAGAGAGAGAGAGAGAGAGAATAATACCGAGATGATAACCATCGTAAATAAAACTTCCATCCTATCAAAACTTCCACGAGGGTAAAATCTGCATCCGAGGAATCTCAATAAACTTCTTTATTGCAATTTATGAATCTCGTCGCCAACATTTAAGGAAACGAAGCCGCTGGAAAGCTCTCAATATGAAACGTAAGAATTCTGCTTTCACATATCTGAAGAGCATTGCTGACATAGGCACCATACTTCTGCTCGTGGTTATCAGCTGGAGAGAAAATAAAAATGGTAAAAAACACACACAAACTCATAATCATTCCAAACGTCGCGGCTGTCATTAGTCATCCCAAACGCAACCGGAGAAAAGCGTAAATTCAAGGGGAGGTTTACAATGCGGACAGACACACAGACAGATACACAGACAGACTCTTCCCTGAAATGGTAATGGACATTCTGGACGACGTATTAACCTGACATGCAAACAAACGAGCCGTGTCCCTCCTTAAGCATACGGAATGATTGCCATTGTGACTTTTACGTGGCATTCCTGCCAAAGGACTTCTCAGTCGTGAAAGTGGGACCTACTGAGTCTCTCTCTCTCTCTCTCTGTATACACATACACAAACACACACACACAATATATATATATATATATATATAAAAAATATAGATATATATATATATATATATATATATATATATATATATATATGTGTGTGTGTGTGTGTGTGTGTGTGTGTGTGTGTATATGTAATTATATCTTTTACTGTCTGTCGGTCTGTCTCATCTATATAATCAAATAAATAACAACCAAAGTAATAAAATCCAAAATAAGAAAGAAACAAATAAAGAGAGAAATCAAGAATATCAGGTAAAAGAGAAAAGCAAACCACCAATGAGATATGCAGAGATGTCAGCAAAAAATTTCAATGCATCAGCTCCAAAATTCTACTCAAGGGATAATAACTGTATTATTATGCAAGAGGATATTGCAGAAACGGAGAAAATTGCAGATTCAGACACAAAATGAATAATTATGATGAAGGAAGATCAAATATTATGGAAAAGTTGGATTTTTTAATGTCAGAATTTCTGGAAATGAAAAAAAGAACAACATACCCAGAACAGGAAAGAGACATGGGAAAATCCTTATTACTACCAATATTAAATGAAGGAGAAAACACGCAAACCATCATAGTGATGAATGCGCAGGGTTTAGTTACGAGTAACTCAAAAAGAAAAATAGAGTACTTAGAAGAACTAACCCAAATTGAAAAGAAATAGATATAATGAATATAAGTGAAACCTGGTATTCCCAAGAGACTGGGAATGATGATCAAATAAAAGGGTTCCAAACTTATAGATCAGATAGAAAAAATAGGAATCAAGGGAGAACCGCAATATATGGGAAAGACAAAAAACAAGGAAAAATATATGAGAAATATAGTAAACTCAGAATGTGAACTAATAGCGGTAGAATTTGAATCTGAAAAATTAATGAACATAGTAATATATAGACCTCCTAATACTAAAGAGTTTGACTTAATAATTGAAAATTGGATGATATATGTAGAAATCACAAGGACTGGACTATTCTCCCATCTGGTGACTTCAACTTTCCTTTCGTAGAATGGAAAGAACGAATAGGAGATTGTGGATGTAACTTATACATATAAAAAAGATGAGTAATAGTAGTGCAGAAGATAGAGGCAATTCGAAAAGCTATTAGATATGCTACTATAGAATACAACATTCAAACAATAAATCACCTGGCCAACAAGAAAGGAAAATACTTTAGACTAGTATTTGTGAACGAGGTGAATTATGTTAAAGAAATAATAGTTTATAATGCGAGTATTTCAGACCATAATGTCATAGAATTAACAGTTCATTCCAAAGCAAGTGAAAACAGAGATAAGCAAGAAATGAAAAAGTGGGAAGGATATGGAAAATACAACTTCTACAGTAAAAATATAAAATGGTCAGAAATAAATGAAGAATTAAACAAAGATTGGGATAACATTTCGTAAGCGATGACATAAAGGGTAAATACGGAGATATTATATAAAATATTAGAGAAAATAGTGGATAAATATATACCGAAGAAGAAAAGTAAACATCATTCATGCATACCAAGAGACAGAAGGATCTTGTTCCAGAAAATCAGGAAAGTGGAAAAAAAGGTCTTGCAAAAGAAAAAAAATGCATGGAAAGTTATAGAACTAAAAAGTAAGATAGAAAAATGCAGAACAAAAGATTATACAATCAAAAGAAAATGAAAAACGGGAATTGGAAGAAAAAACCCTATTAAATATCAAGCAAAACCCCAAACTATTATACTCACATGCGAAGAAGATGAATAAAAGAAGAATAGAAATAGGCCCTCTGAGAATTGAAGGGAGATTAACGAATGAAAAAAAGGAAATTTGCAACATACTGGCAGAACGATATTAAGAGAGAATTCGCCCCTAGAATAGATAATGAAGATAATGATATAGAAGTAAGGGACGAAAATAGTGAATATCTAGCTGACATAGAAATTAATGAAGCTGATATGTGCAGGCAATTAATGAAATTAAAAAAAGGAGCTGCTGCAGGGCCTGATGGAATACCCTGCTATTTTGTTAAAGAAGTAGTTCATCTATCGCAAAGCCACTTGCAATATTATTAAGACAAAGTGTAGATACAGGCAAGATTTATGATGAGCACAAATTAGCATATATCACCCCTACTTTCAAAAGTGGATCAAGACTTGAGGCAAGTAATTATAGGCCTGTGAGTCTAACATCACATATTATGAAAGTGTATGAAAGGGTAATGAAGAAAAATATTATGAAACATTTAATAAAAAATAATTTGTTTAATATAGGACAACACGGTTTCGTACCCGGAAAAAGTACACAAACCCAACTGTTAGTCCACCGTGAGAACATATTCAAAAATATGAAAAGCGAAATGAAACAGATGTGGTTTATCTAGACTTTGCAAAAGCTTTTGACAAAGTAGACCATAATATATTAGCAAAGAAAATTAGAAAACACAATATCGTAGATAAAATAGGAAGATGGTTAAAAGAATTTTTACACAACAGAAAACAGATAGTTTATTGCAAACGATGAGAAATCGGATGAAACCAAGGTAATATCCGGTGTGCACAAGGTACGGTGTTAGCTGCAATACTGTTTGTTATTATGATTGAAGACATAGACAGTAATGTTAAGGATTCGGTAGTGAGTAGTTTCGCTGATGACACAAGAATAAGTAGAGAAATTACTTGTGATGAAGATAGGAACGCTCTACAAAGAGACCTTAACAAGTATATGATTGGGCAGAGGAAAATAGGGGATGGGTATTTAACTCTGATAAATTTGAATCAATAAATTATGGAGACAGAGAAGGAAAGCTATATGCATATAGGGGACCTAATAATGAGACAATCACAAATAAGGAAGCAGTTAAAGACCTTCCTGTGATGATGAATAGGAACATGTTATGCAATGATCAAATAAAAGCAATCAAAATTTTGGCTCAAAATGATAAGCAAAAAATAATGGGAATGTTGTACGGCACTTCAAAACAAGAAAAGCTGAACACATGATTATGCTTTATAAAACATATGTTCGTAGTCCACTTGAATATTGCAATATGATATGGTACCCACACTATCAAAAGGATATTGCACAAATAGAGAGTGTACAAAGGTCCTTTACAGCTAGATAGAAGAAGTTAAGGACCTTGACTACTGGGAAAGACTACAATCATTAAAAATTATATAGTCTAGAAAGGAGAAGAGAACGCTACATGATAATTCAGGCATGGTGGAAACAGATAGAAGGAATAACAGAAAAATATCATGGAACTAAAAATATCAGAAAGAGCAAGCAGAGGTAGATTAATAGTGCCCAAAACAATACCAGGAAAAATAAGGAAAGCACACAGGACATTAATCCACTACGCACCAGCATCGATAATGCAGCGTCTATTCAATGCGTTGCCAGCTCATCTGAGGAATATATCAGGAGTGAGCGTAGATGTGTTTAAGAGTAAGCTCGACAAATATCTAAACTGCATCCCAGACCATCCAAGATTGGAAGATGCAAAATATACCGGAAGATGTACTAGCAACTCTCTGGTAGACATTAGAGGTGCCTCACACTGAGGGACCTGGGGCAACCCGAACGAACTGTAAGGTCTGTAAGGTAAGGTAAGGTCTCTCTCTCTCCAAAGCAGGCATTTTATCGCCCACTCTGTCACCTAACATCGTCTTTCACTGCACTATTCCTTTATCTCTCTTCCTCTCTATGTACGTTTTACATTCAATTTCTTCCTACTTTTCTGAGCAAAATAACTTCGGCTACTTCGTAACCGACCAACAAAATCTTGAATTAAAGGAGCCATTACAAATGAAATTACAGACCCCATGTAATTATCCTCGCTATTCTCGGAGTATGATGAATGATTATTTCTCTAATGTAGAATGTTCTAAAAATCAGTTTTGCATTTAATTTCATGTTTCAATGATCAAGAGGAACTTTAACATAGAACAATATACGGTGGAAAGGTGATACAAAAGGTATTGCTTCAATACCCGTATGTGTCTAACAGCTCAATCTAGCATCATTCAAAGAACATGAGGACGCATAAAAACGAAATATACTCAGGAATACCAAATATTTCGGAGGATTCAACCTCAGTGCGTGCATGCATAAAGATGTGAGACATCTGCGTATTCATAAGGCATACGCAGGCAGGGATACACAAATTTTGGGTTATTTAATTAAGCGTCATTGAGAATTCCATTCACTTTCC
>NC_061090.1:50053088-50058088 GCF_015104395.2 Macrobrachium nipponense | reverse complement strand
TTACGTATATATATATAAATATATATATAGTATATAATATATATATATATATATATATATATACATATAGTTTATAATAATATACGTATGCATGTGTGTGCGTTAACATTATTCTCTTCTCTTCTCTCAGCCTTTCACTTTTCTGCATTTGGACATTCCATTTCGACGACTAATTTGGCGTGTTCCATATTCTATTTTCAGCATTTGAATAATAATAATACTGATATTAATAATTATAATAATATTGATAATATAATATTAATAATATTTATAATAAACACTCATTCGAAAAAATTATCTAAACAATAACCAGTGAGGTATACTCGGCATTACGTAAAACTTCCCTAATGAGAGAGAGAGAGAGAGAGAGAGAGAGAGAGAGAGAGAGAGAAGAGAGAGAGGACGATTTCTTGCCTTATTTCTAGTCATCAGAAAAACCCGAGAAGCTGAAGAACAGTGACTTGTAAAATTGGTATTGGCCCCGTTAGCCATATTCAAGTGTTGCTGTTCAAATATTCGGGGCTCTGAGTGAAATTACTGTAACTGATTTTCCTGTGAATCCTCTTCAACCGAACTTTATTCTTCACTGTATAAACATATTCTGCAAAAATTTTCCGCCTGGCCCTCTTCTTTTTTGTTGTCACCAATGGTCCCTAAACAACACCAGTCCCTATATTAGTTAAATAATTTCAGCTGCTTCGTACGTATAATAATAATAGGAATAAATCTCATAGACTTAGGCCCTACTTAAGTTAATCCTCAAATATTTGCCAAACTAAAAGAGCGAATACCCTTCAATAACCGGTTGTAGCTCATTGGAGAGGTTAAGTGCCATGGTCCTGTAAAAAAAAAAGAACAATAATAAATAGAAAATAAAAAAAAGAGATGAGAGAGAGAGAGAGAGAGAGAGAGAGAGAGAGAGAGAGAGAGAGAGAGAGAGAGACTGACCCTTCCTTGCTGCTCTACACCTTCAGAACCTTGCAAGGGACGCCCTCATCCCCCTGGACGCCACAGAGTCAGCACCTATAATTCAATTGAAGTCATTCACAGCAAGTAATCGGAAGGCCTTAAACATGCCAGCTTTGCTTTTGTAAAATGCTGCAGCTGCCATTAAAAGCGAAATGTTGAACAGCCTCTTCAGACATTTACTGCCGGCATTCACGAAGACCCTTCGTTGTGCCAGTTCATCTGGCTCGCACCTCGCCCTCGTATAAAACCGTCCCTGGCAAATTTACAGCCGGTGCTGAGCACACCCGGAGACCACAGGCCTTCGACAGCCGCCTCATAAGTTTACATTCTCAGAATCAACATCGGCGAGACTTTAACGCTCGCCATATACGTTCCGGATACGACCCTTTAACCGAATCATGATGGCATTCCGGTACCGACTGGCTACTGCGTGACTGTTCGCTTAATATTCGGCGAAGCTAATGAGGCAACAAGATTATGGAGCATTATCACTCTCATAAAACGCGAACAACGGTAATAACGACCGCTGACCGTAGTAGGACATGGAAGGAAGACCTAGTTTCACCTTCGACCGCCAGGCGGCAGGTGGGTCGCAAGATCAAATACATAGAAGTTGGTGCCCCTAAGTCGAGGGAAGGACTTTTGTATTTGGAAATTGAAGCAGTTTTTCAAATTAGCGTTTGCTACAGAAGTTACATATACAGACAGATAAGTAGCTAAAATAGACAAGTATCATTTGAACCTATAAAAGTAACAGATAATGATCAATATCTCAAAGGACGTTCTGCAGGAAGTCTCTCTTTAAAGTAACCACATTGTAGAAACCCTACTTTAAAAGACGATGGATAGCGCAAAACTAAGCGCTAATCCACGCCACAGAGAGAGAGAGAGAGAGAGAGAGAGAGAGAGAGAGAGAGAGAGAGAGAGAGAGAGAGAGAGAGAATTTAACATTTATTTTCCAGCGATTAATCTGTGATCAATTGTAACTTATTCCGATTACAAATTGGCAAATCGAAACGCCTAATATGGGTCCGGGCACTTGTATCGATGCCCCTCGAGAACACGATTGAATTCTTAATTGGCACCATAAATTCGCGGGCACAGACGCCCACTCCGTATCAATGCACATACAGCAAACACCGTTTATCAGTGCCATAGTGCCCTGGCTGACAAGAGAAGGACAGGCTATGAATTCAGTGAACAGCTTGAATTATTCACTGGCAGAGATTCATGGGAATCAAGAATTCAAGTCGAAAATAATGATGAATACAATTACTAGAGACAATAATCAAGTGCACAGTTCGGTAAAAGATCGGCAGCACCGGTTTAGGATGAGTTTCCTAATATTCCCAAACACTTCAAGCCTCACTTTTCAGAGGAGGTAAAGGCGAGAAGCGTTGATGTCAATAAAATCGCGAGATAATACAAAAAAAAACCCACATCAATAGCAAAGCAAGATTAACCAGGAGATAAAAGGGGGATGTGATTTAGTACAGGGGCAAAAAGACGTACCCGATCATTGCCAAAGAACTGAAGCAAGTCACTTATTTAGGACTGAAATTAACTACCCAAAGTGACTGGGCATATTAGAAAAACTGAAAATAACTATCCAAAGTGACTGGGCATATTATAAAAACTGAAAATAACTACCCAAAGTGATTGGGCATATTAGAAAAACTGAAAATAACTACCCAAAAAGACTGGGCATATCAGAAAAAGTTAAAATAATTACCTTAAGTGACTGGGCATATTAGAAAAACTGAAAATAACTATCCAAAGTGACTGGGCATAAATAAAGACACATTAACAAGGAATGCTCGAAACAGCGGGAAATATAAAAAATGAAAAAAAAAAGATCCAAGAATAAAAACATCGGGGAGTAGGGGGGCGTGGGGAGAGGCGTGCCCATTAGTCCCCCCTTTCAGTACTCCGGGGGAAAACACGTAACAGAAGGAAGAGGCAGCACCGCCAACCGAAGGACTTTTAATGTTCACGACGTCCGGGATGAAAAGAGCCATGCTGAGGTGATCAAGTTGTGAAAGGCGAAATGGGCCCTTTAAAGGAAGACACAAAATCAACTGGGTGTGGAGGAGGCAGTGGGAAGAGGAGGACGAGGAGAGGGGGGGAGGGGGGGGGGGAGGAAGACGAGAAGTAGGAAGATGAAGGAGGAGGAGGAGGAGGAGGAGTGGGGAGATGAAAAGGAGGAGTTGGAAGATGAAGAAGAAAAGGTGGGAAGATGAGTGGGAAGAAGAGTTGGAGGAGGAGTGGGAAGATGAAAAAGAGGAATTGGAAGATGAAGAAGAAGAAGGGGGGAAGAGTGGGAGATTGAAAAAAGAGGAGTTGGAAGATGAAGAAGAAGAGGTGGGAAGATAAGTGGGAAGAAGAGGTGGAGGAGGAGTGGGAAGATGAAAAAGAGGAATTGGAAGATGAAGAAGAAGAGGTGGAGGAGGAGTGGGAAGATGAAAAAGAGGAGTTGGAAGATGAAGAAGAAGAGGTGGGAAGATGAAGCGGGAAGAAGAGTTGGAGGAGGAGTGGGAAGATGAAAAAGAGGAATTGGAAGATGAAGAAGAAGAAGGTGGGAAGATAAGTGGGAGGAAGAGGTTGGAAGGAGGGTGGAGGTGAGAGGAATTGGAAGATGAAGAAGAAGAGGAGGTGGGAAGATGAGTGGGAAGAAGAGGTGGAGAGGATGAGCGGGAAGAAGATTAGGAGGAGTGGGAAGATGGAAGGAGATTGAAGATGGAAGAAGGGAGGAAGAGGTGGGAGGATGGGAAGTGAGGAAGGAAGTGAGAGGAGGGAAGGAGAGTAGGAGGATAGGGAAGGAGGAAGATAGGAGGCGGAGAGAGAAAGGAGAGAAGGAGGTGGACAATTAAGATGAGAGAAGTAATTGAACCAAAAATTCGAATTACATTCTTGGGAGAAGAACTGGACTAAAGAAGAGTTAAGACTTCGGTCAACAGATGCAGAAGAAATATATCCACCGTCAGCGATGATTTTGATAAGAATTGAAAATGCATAAAAATTCAACAGTAACTCATGATAAGTTAGGCATCTCACCGGAAAAAAAATAATAATCATACTAAAATTAGAGAAAAACTGCAAGAGCAGCACTAATAGATCCAAAATAACATAAAGACAAGAATCAAAAAGGGCAATCATTGTTAGAATACAGACGAAAAGATAAGACATGTAAATGGATAAAAGATAACAAATGACTGAAAAAGAAAAGAAGTAGCAGAAAGGGAAAGGCCTCTCCGTCACCTGTTGCACAGATGCCCGACTATGACGAGTCGAGAATACAAATACCTGTACCCAGAATAAGTGACGCTTTGAATATAGATAAAAACATCGATTTTAAATTCGCGTACAACTTTACAGTTGAGTATAATACAAATGGCTGCATTATATCGTCATCATATAATATATACGTATATATATAGTATACATATTGCAGCTTTCAAGCTTTTTGAATACATAAATATATATTTGTATAATGAAAGAGATGTAGTAGGCAACTGTATGATAACTGTAAAGTTTAACACGAAATTAAAATCGATGTTTTTACCTGTATTCAAAGCATCTCGTTCGGGGTATATAAACACAAGCACACACATTTATTTATTTATTTATATTTATATGCATTTACATACATATAAAATGTGCTGGCTGATAGATTGACTGAGCGGTGGTTCACTTTGTAAGCGATGCAAGAACTTCTAGCTACAAAGTAGAACTTAGTAGAAACGAAAAACCAGAAACTTTTTTTTTTCTAATTTCTCTTAATAAAGGAAAGGGTAACTTCGCAAAAAAATTATGTTAAGATACGCAGCAATGATTATGATAATGAGGCGGAAGAGAACCTCCGTAATTTTTAAATAAATTTCCTGAATGATAATTATTTTGTGGACTGTTTTCATAATACTTATCAGGCTGTATGCTGCATATCATGAATAAACTAATCGAGGAGTTTTTATAAGACAATTAAAACTTTCAGTGCAATGACTTTGTGAAGATCAACAAGAAACATGATGGAA
>NC_061090.1:50010588-50045588 GCF_015104395.2 Macrobrachium nipponense | reverse complement strand
GGTGACCTTGGAAGGCAGCTGGTATTTCATGAGCGTGCGGTTTTGCCTTTAAGAATTAGTCTAACTTTCAATGCGATAAAAAATGCTAAACTGTTTTCATATATACTGACTATTCAA
This sequence comes from Macrobrachium nipponense, assembly GCF_015104395.2. Taxonomy (NCBI): domain Eukaryota; kingdom Metazoa; phylum Arthropoda; class Malacostraca; order Decapoda; family Palaemonidae; genus Macrobrachium; species Macrobrachium nipponense. The sequence goes on along the minus strand of NC_061090.1, from coordinate 50,045,471 downwards.
CATAGACAGCTTTGCAGATGGAACTAACTGCATCGAAGTCTATCAAGTCCTATTTACTAGATATTTTGAAGTACTGTTGGCATCGCTACAATGTACCTTCAAGTCCCAACAAGATCTGAGAAGTAAACCATAATTGAAATTCAAAACCGCAGAAACATTTATTCTTAATTCACAGGAGTCACGGACATGGGGAGGGGGTGGTGTTATACTCAACTCTTGGATTATTGAATATTTTCTCCCTTTTATGGAGTAAAGTGTTACATTCCATGACCACAACACTTCTTATGTTTACAAGGTTTCAAATTATGAAATGCTGAGAATTTGCCTTCAACTCCTGCTTAAACAAATAACAAACAAAGAATATCGATTTACATGCAATTATAATTCTTTCCCACTCTACTATCTACCAAGTCAGATAACCTCACCATTAAATCAAGATTAAATTAAGACGCTACGGTTCTGGAAACAGAGTTTCAGTGTTTCCAAAATCAACAGTTCGTTGGGTTCCCTTGTTTGACCGATGATTTTAAAACCTTCGTATTTGACTGTAGCTTTACATTTAATAGTGTGCTTCCTTATATAAGATGTTTCAGGGTTAGATAATTTACACCAGTTCTGTAACTAACGCCCCAATGGGAATCGGCCCTGACCCTAAGAAGACGCCGGGTAAATCCCACATATTTTCCCAGATCACGTCTGGGACAAGTGTATTCATAAACGACACCCGACGAACTGTTGATTTTGGAAACACTGAACATCAAACTAACAAGTTCAACTTTAAACAACCATTCCTCTGCTGCCCCATTGTTTTTAGCCTAATTATTCTGTCATTCCTTGTGCCTGTTGACGTTTATTGTGTTTTTTTATCTTTGATGCTGAAAGGTTGGTTAAGTGTTGAGTTGGTTTTGGCTGTGGTATTGTGTATATATGACTTTTACTTTTTATGATATTTGTTATTACTTTTATGTTTATGTAATTTAGCTGAAATTTTTAAATGTTCTTCTCGTCATTTGTAAGTTGTTTGGTACTTCTGGTCTGTTTTAGTCAAGTGTGCATGTAATTTAAGTATGAGAGTTATAATTTTACCATTAAAACTGATTTACTTTTCAACTATTGGATCTTGTGATCAGCTCTTATTTTATGTTAACATATTGTACTTTATTTTGTAGAAAAATCCCTGAAGATGTGGCGATGTTGTCACGAAACTTAGTATTAAAGCATAAATGTGAATCTCTTCGTGTTCCTGCCCTTGATCGTCTTTATCATGTGAATAGACCTGTGTTGTATATATATATATATATATATATATATATATATATATATATATATATATATATAATATATATATATATATATATATATATATTATATATATATATATACGGCAGACCAACCCAGCACTGGCCAGGAAAACTGAATGACAAAAGGTAAACTCTCTCTCTCTCTCTCTCTCTCTCTCTCTCTCTCTCTCTCTCTCTCTCTCTCTCTCTCTCTCTCCATTAGCCTGTTAAGAATAAGACAGTTGTTTCAATTACATTGCACAGCATTTTTGACATTTTATATTTCACCCCTTCTCACCCCCAATTCCTATCGAGTGCTATTATTCATCTCACCGATCTCAAAAATTATGGATTAGACGACACTAAATACACTAATATCTTTCATTTTTGACATCTCATTTTTCACCCCTTCTCACCCCTCCTTCCTATCGGGGCTGAACTTGGACATAAACGGCATCGGGAGTATCACCATTTATCTCAGTGACCCCGAAAACTATGGATTAGACACTAATATCTGTAGTTTTCAGTTATATTAACATGTCACCCCCTTCCCACCCTAACTCCCTTTGGTACCAGTGATGTCTTACCCCTGCCCCACAGTATTTTTTTTCCAAATAGTAAGTCATAAGTATATCAAAATGAGGTATGATAATTTCATAAAGTTTACTTAGGTACTAAGTCTGCAGGCAGAACCAGCTCCGTTTCAGAGAAGTCCTTCCCATCCCCACCCCACACCCCATTTGGTGCTGGTGATGTCTTACCCCCACATATTCTTTTCTAGTTGGTAAGTCATATGTATACCAAGTTTGGTTGAAATTGCTCAATGCGTTTCCGAGTTATGCTGGAAACACACACACACACATACATCCATTTATACACACACACAACACACACACACACATATATATATATATATATATATATATATATATATATATATATATATATATATATATAGAGAGAGAGAGAGAGAGAGAGAGGGAGAGAGAGAGAGAGAGCCTTCTTTTCCTTTAGCATCAACTCCAAAGGTGCTCAGATTCTCAATTATCTTAAAGATGAATTGCTAGTGCACGCACGTCTCAACCAAGGCTGCAGCCCACAGTGGTCGATTAACCACCAACTACATAATTCACGGCTTAGGTTGACAGGGCATTATTAGCTTTCAGAAAAGGACCCAAAGACCTCTTACAACCAGTAGGATCGAAATCTGGATTCTTATTGGTGACAAAAGGTTGTTGACCACTGATTATATATCTATCATATATCATATATATATATATATATATATATATATATATATATATATACGATATATATATATATATATATATATATATGCATGAAGAATACATATTATATATTGAATACACACATATGTATGCCCAATGGTTTTTTTTAGAAGAGTCACCTAAAGTAACCTGGCCTCAGGTTCATTAAGTACGGGTGTTTATGCAAGGCCAGTCTGCCATAAAGTTTTTTTTCTTTTATTCTATTTTTATTTTCTTTGTCTTGTCTTACTGACGTGGGGCTGTGTTTTCCTACACTGCACCTCCAGTCTTCCACCTCCATCAGCGAGGAGGAGGAGGAGGAGGAGGAGGAGGAGGAGGAGGAGGAGGAGGAGGAGGAGGAGGTGGTGGTTTAAGTGGTGGATGCAGTAGATCTGGTTAACTTTATTGCGTCTTGAGGAACACTCGTCGTGTGTTGCTGGTGAAATTACAGACAATAAACGTCATTGCTGGCACATAAGTACACGCGCGTTTTGTGATTCAGGGAACTGTTATGATACCCGTGATTCCGGTTACTGAGTTATTTGTTTCAATTAACGAAATAAGCAGTATTTATCACTTCCCCCTCTCTCTCTATCATATATATATATATATATATATATATATATATAATATATATATATATATATATATATGTGTGTGTGTGTGTGTGTGTATATGTGTGTGTGTAAATATAAATATTATATAGATATATATTATACATAGATATATATGGTGTATATAACGCAAAAAAGTATGTCACACAAAACGTTTATTGCCTTAATGACTTGAGATCTGAGACTTGAAATCTGTCTTAAGAACCCAAAAATGTCACAAAAACGAAAGGTAGCTAAAATTAACTGAGTAAGAAAAAAAACAGCGATTAGGATTCCTAATGGAAAAACAGGTTCTGGGAGATCGTCTACCGCTGTCCACCGAGGAAGTCGTTGCCTTCGCACAGTTCCAAATGATTCAACATTCAACATCTAATTCGCAAAAGGATTTGATGTGCTACACTAGATGTACCAGCCTGACTTCAGCGGGCATCCGAGAAATGATAATTGTAATGTGTAATCTGTCAGAGACATTGGCCTTTTGTGTTAGTTATGTACGCCTAAAAAAATAGTGAGAAGAAACATTTCCTGCGGGTCGGGAACGCACCATTATACAAGCGGCGAAATTTAACGGTAACCTAATTGTAACTTTGGTTTGCGTGGGTATTCATTTGGGCCCTCAAATTACTTAAAAACTAGACTCGAACAAGTCGCATGCAGCTCGTCGTTAAGTCGCTAAGCCTACTTCTAAAAAAGCTTATGAATATTCCTTGGATACTGAATGCCTCTCATATTAGTTACAAAACTTTTGAAATAACATTAACTGTCCGTATTAAGATTACTGCTCTCATATCAGAGGTGGTTATTCCTTAACCCTACCTCTCGGCACACCTGAAGCAGATGCGAACCTTCTATTACTGCCTCTTCTTCAGTTCTATTTCGGTTTTACAGATATTAATTCAGTCACTACTCCACAGAGCTAAAAAAAAGGATCTGTTTAGGCGGCCTTGTAGCATCATTCAGAGCATCATTTCCAATGTCTGCTCGAATAGGGAGTCGATTAACTTTCTCTCTTTTACTGCCAATTTCTGGAATTCATTCCTTTCTCCGTTTTTCCTAATCATTCCTGGGCTACACAATGGCATTATAGTGCTTGTTCTATTGGTCTCACAATCTCACACATACAAACATACATACACAACAACTATATATATATATATATATATTATATATATATATATATATATATATATATATATATATATATATATATATATATATATATATATATATATATATATATATATATCTATATATATATATATATATATATATATATATATATATATATATATATATATATATATATATATATATATATATATATATAGTAGATCGTTTACCTCATCTACTTTCAGACATGCCACTCACGAAAATAGAAAATCATGAGATAAATAAATCATATTTCTAAAAATTTCCAAAACAGCAACCGATCTATCCTTGAATCTATGAAGACTGGAGGACGAACTGAGTAATATCTGGGCAATAGATGGCATGAAAAACTGAAATAAGACTTCCAAGATAATCATGAGTTCAATCATACTTGGTTATCTCACCTTCGTTTAAAGCTTGCCCAAACACTATATGCCTTTCGTCCTCTACCTATTTGGGTTACACCTGTCATACCATCGACAATACCTCATTACCTCATCTTCCCTTAGCCTTTCCTTCAAGGGGATGCCTGTGGGTCACCAGAAAATCTCTTGTTTCGGCTTTGTATGACAAAACCTACCCCTCTCAGGAAATTAAACCGCGACACCGTTTTCTTTGTATTTTGTACCAAGAAACGAATATCCCGTTGAAGATTGAATAATTGATTGATTTAAGACTACTAAAATTGGCGGCACAACACCTAGGCTGTCGATGCTGTATTAAAATTAAATAGGAAACTAAAAAGAAAAATAAATTTTCAAAGTATTCCGTAAGAAAAATATCTAAACATATACATGTTTAGTCCTATCTGTAAATTCATATATATATATATATATATATATATATATATATATATATATATATATATATATATATATATATATATAACTCAGGTGGCCTATTCAAAAATGAACTCTCTGCAGTGCTTGGCTGCTTGGTTTAGATTAGGCCAGACTTATGCCAGCAGTGATCTTTGCTCAAAAGCAGCTCGTAGGTCTTCTGAAGTATTATAAGCGAATAAGAGGCCTAGTGTGTACCTATTGACTCGGTCAACAAGAAGATGGGTAATGAGGTTGGTTGTTGGTTTAGAATGAAGAGAATACAATATAGAATTTAAATTAAAGGCCAAGCACTGGGAACTATGAGGTCATTCAGCGCTGAAAAGGATATTGACTGTGAGGTTTGAAAGCTGTAAGAGGAAGAAAACCTTGTTAGAGAGGCTGAAGAGTCCGATGGAGGAAAGATAATATGAACGGAGGTACAGTACAAGGAATCAAAGATGTTGCATCAAACAGCCGAAAGCACGCTGCAAAGACCCTTTTGTAATGCCTACAGTGCACCACGTAAGGTACACTGACGGCGTTGAATTAGATTAGGGCGGCCTTGTGCCAGCTTTGGAATTTTCACTAAAGAAAAATAAAGTAATAAAATTAATAAGAAACCTGATGTAAACCTCCGGATTCTGACCAATCAACCGAGATTCCCGTGTAAATATGGTTATCAGAATAAATCCTTTTATCATATTCATATACAAAAAATAAAGGTCATCACACAGCTTCTTGTAGGCATCACAAATGATCACTATCTGAAAATCACCATTTTTCACTTCGGTATTTCCTCCAGTCTACGCTATTTGTAATATTAAATAGCAGTAGTTACCGAATAAAAGAAAAAGGGAATTTACTTCTCTCATTTATGTGCCCAACTTATTCAATTTAAGCATTCTCTCATGTCGACGCTTTTACCCGACAAAACTACCTCCAATAGAAGAATCCGACAATATTACCTCCATCAAAAAAATCCGTCAAAATTACCTCCATCAGAAAAATCCGTCAAAATCACCTCTATCAGAAAAATCCGTCAAAATTACCTCCATCAGAAAAATCCGTCAAAATTACCTCCATCAGAAAAATCCAACAAAATTACCTCCATCAGAAAAATCCGTCAAAATTACCTCTATCAGAAAAATCCAACAAAATTACCTCCATCAGAAAAATCCGTCAAAGTTACCTTCATCAGAAAAATCCAACAAAATTACCTCCATCAGAAAAATCCGACATAATTACCGCCATTAGAAAAATCCGACAAAATTGTCTCCATTAGGAAAATCCGATAAAATTACCTCCATTACAAAAATCCGACAAATTTACCTCCATGAGTAAAATCCGACAAAATTACCTCCATTTGAAAAATCCAACAAAATTACCTCCGTTAGAAAAATCGGACAAATTTAAATCCATCATAAAAATCCGACAAAAATACCTCCATTGGAAAAATCGGACAAAATTACCCTGATTACAAAAATTAAACAAAATTACCTCCATTAGAAAAATTGAACAAAATTACCTCCATTAGAAAATTCCAACACAATTACCTCCATTAGAAAAATCCGACAAAATTACCTCCATTAGAAAAATCCGACAAAATCAACTCCATTAGAATAATAGACTTATGGAGCATGGTTTTAGTTAAAAAAAAAAAAAATCAAATGTCAAATCAAATCTATGGTGAAAGAACGTTTCTTAATCAACATTGCTACTTTGTATAACAAAAAATATACTACATAATAAGACTGACAAAAGCTATAAAAGTGTTACAAAGCTTTGTCTTCCAGTAATGTCAAATTAATGTAAAGAGATACGTAAGCCTATTTACAAAGGCATAACGGACTCCCATAGCTCTTATCATTGTTTTCCCTATTCCATGACAGAAAAACTGTGAGAAACTCAAAAAGTGGGAACGAAATTACCCGATCCTCACCTGTAAGAAAACACCGCCCGCCAACGACATGTGCAATCCGCTCTCGCTCCAGATGAGAATGAGAAAAGGAGAGATGAAATCTTTGGCTCCTCTTCAGGGCTTCTGAGGCCGCTCTGCTGCCTTTCATCCGTAAAGCGCAAGGCCGTAATTACCGCGCCGGAAAATCAAGCAGCAACGCTCGGACGCGAACAAGAAGCCACTCGCCAATTCGACTCTGTCATTATCATTTCAGGAGCCGCCGGGTACGTCATTATTCTCTCACTTTTTTCTCCTTCTTTCGCTCTGTCTCCCCTTTCTCCTTTTTATCTTCTTATCACCTGGCTGACATTTTCAATTACGTCGAGGCTAACACCTGTTCGCTTCGGTTTCTTGTTTTCATTTTTTTTTTGGAAGGGGGTCGGGGGGGTACATTAGTAATTAGTTTCTTTATTGGTCGATTTCCTCGCTCATGTAAACACGCAAACAAAGGTCAACACGTCACCCAACATGTTTTAAATTGACAGCAATTATTTCTCTCTCTCTCTTCCCGACTGAAAATAAACTTCTCTTGCTCAACAATATGGCCTTGGAGCTGCCGCATTACCAAGCAAAAGTCGATGGAAATGACTGAAATGCGAAATTTCCCGTAGTGAAATTTATATCACAAAAACGACGCTCATATGAGTAAAGGGTGAAAACTGTAAATCCTGAACCTGCGGACGTTACGCACCGTCCAGAATACCGAAACAAGTACAACTGAATGCCTTGGATTTCATTGTGAATGTATTATGGTTCAGTTAACAATATTAAGCGTTTCAGAGGAAAGAAAAAATTCCGCTATTCTTAAATAATATGATTCTTGAGCCCAAGGAATGGAAATATGGGCTTTTAGAAATAGATTTATCGCGTTGACATATTCAAGGAAGTTTTATAACCCTTCAGCAGATTCCAGATATATAAGTGTCCACACTTACATGAGGGTCACTGCTCAGAGATGCTGGCCCATATTGGACAACTTCGTTAGATATGAAAAAATAAATATCTATTATCTGCTGAAGAGGTCAAGGTTAAAAAACCTTCCTTGTATATATAACAACATGATAAATCTATTTCCAAAAGCCCATATTTCCATTCCTTGGGCTCAAGAATCATATTATTGAGGATAGCGGAATTTTCTCTTTCCTCTCAAACGCTTAACATTGGTAACTGAACCATAATAAATTCACAATGAAATCCAAGAAATTCAGTTGTACTTCATTCATTAGTAAGCAACAATTCACTGTAACTAACGCAATTATAGGTAATGCAGATAAAGTAGTATAAAATAAAAGGAAGGTTTCCAAGGTCGATATAAAAATAAATGTTGCATTGCCTAACTGCATAAATGAACTGTTTTGAATAGCATTATTTATTCAGAAGTTTCAAGAAGTTTCAAGCATTTTTTTTTTACTCAATTAAGCCGCACAGGATTATTATCTGCAAGCCGCCTAAAAAACTTCTGAATTATTATCTGCTTCAATGTTAGAAGTTCACCACTGAATAAATTAACAAGTTAACTGAATTAACAAGTTACTGAGAGCCAAACGCCTCCACCTCACACCTCCTCAACAGCACTGCGGCTACCAGAGGAAAATGGATTTGCCCCAAGCTAAAATCGAGCATCTGTTTACATTATTCATGAAAGTGCTTTTTCTAAATCTAACTGAACATTCCTTACTCTGGAAGTTTTCGAAAAGTTGATATTCACCGGGATCAGAGCTACAAATATATATATATATATATATAATATATTATATATATATATATAATAGATATGTATGTATGGTATGTATGTATATGTATATATAATCCTGTATCTATACCACCACAATTATATATAAGAGGGTAATATAATATATATAATAATATATATAAGTATTATATATATATATTATAACATATAAATAATGCTATGTCTAAAATGCCTTAAATCTTAAAAATACAAATATACATATATATATATTATATATATAATATATATATATATATATATATATTATACATTTATAATGCTATCTAGAATGCCTTAAATCTTAAAAATACCAAATGAATATATATATATATATATATATATATATATATATATATATATATATATATATATACATACATACATACATACATACATACACAAAAATATTTACATTTATATTATATGTACATATATATGTATATAGAAAAACATGGTCCTTCGTTTCCTGAGGTGCTAAAGCGTTCAAAACAAAATACTTGAAGCGTTGCATCGATATGATTTTTCCTGGAGAGTCTAACTCTGAAAATACTGCCAGATGTCCAAAACTCGGTCAAACATTATGCAACTGACTCAACAAGCCTAAACTCTCACCTCTAAAATAAACAAACTGAGGTCAATCAGTAGGAGCCAGTAAACTAATGGTATATCAAATGATAAACTAAAGCACTAAAAAAATAAACGCAATAAATGAAGCACGGATGAAGGGTAAAGGTAAAATCGGCAACAGTGACGCCTTAGATAACAAGAACGATAACAGCCTTTTACAGGTAAGCTCTCCCAGGTAAGCCTACTTTCATATTTCTTCTCGAACATCACATTAGCCGATGCGATACCATCGTCGCCCGGTACCTTAAGTCGAGAACCTTCAACCCTTTTCCAGATGGGTTGCTTAAATGGGTTGGGAAAAAAATGGTGCCCTTATATATACATACATAATATATATATATATATATATATATATATATATATATATATATATATATATATATATATATATATATATATTTATATAATTATGTATATATACTATATATATATATATACCTATATATATATATATATATATATATATATATATATATATACCTATATATATATACCCTATATATATATATATATATATATATATATATATATATATATATATATATATATATACACACATATATATATATATACATATATATATATATATATATATATATATATATATATGCATATATATATACATATATATATATATATATATATATATATATATATATATATATATATATATATACCTATATATATATACTATATATACCTATATATATATATATATATATATATATATATATATATATATATATATATATAGTATATATATACACACATTTATGTATAATTTATTAATTTATGTAATTTTTACACATGACTTGTATTCACAGATATTAAGGCATAAGCATAGTTTATTATTATTATTATTATTATTATTTTATTATTTATTATTATTATTATTATTATTATTATTATTATGGTTGTTATTGTTAATATTATTATTATTATTATCATTATTATTATAATTATGGTATATATATATATATATATATATATATATATATATATATATATAGTATAGATGTATATGTATGTATGTGTGTGTATATAATCTATAATTTTTGTATTCATAAATACAAAGACACATATCCTTTAATATAAGTCACTATACCATTGGAATAACTTATAACCAGCTAACACACACACACACACACATAAGCAAATGCACACGAATATAATGCATTTTATGGAACTAATATAAATGAAATAATTATTGAACGCACGTTATTATGTGAATTTATGTTTGTTTTGCAAAGGAACCATAATTCTTCACAAGTTTATTCCACTCAGCAATACAATGACACATTTGAAATTCCTTAGCACCCAGGCCCTATATTCCTGGCGATCCCACAAACACTTCCAGGAACATACATTTACACGCTAGAATTAATCCGCGAAGTTAAAGACAACCTGCCCCTCTCCCGACAACCTCGTATGTCAGAGCGGCCTTAAGCCAAACGCCCAATAAACATGTGCAGTTGGAGGGCTCGCAATGGCACAACGGCATTTTGACAAGGGGCTGGGGTAGGTGCTGGTCGGACGCAGGAGGACCTTTGTGAGTCCTGGTCGGGACATACTGGCTAAGTCTTTCTAACTAAGGGGCCCGACAGGCCACATCTCTCAAATTGCTTACGGCATGCCCCGGTTTCCAGTCCTTCCAGGGACGGCCTTAAGAGAAGGGCACGGCGGTCTTTCCGTGAATGCAATCTATTCGCCATCGAGGTCACAGAACGGTCGTAAAACTGATTTTATGAGTGGCCCCCGTGGGATGCTGCAATGTAAGATGGACTGTAGTCAAGTAGTAGTTACGATCAGGGACTAATTTTTTTTCTTCAATTTTTTTTCTTTTTGCTTTATGAGACACTGATGTGTATATTAGTATTTCCTTTTTTATTACTATTATTTTGATTATTATCACTAGGGAATGTTGCCATTTTCAATTTTCGTATTTAGCCTTTTCGACCTGCTATCTGTAACCACCTAAGGTCGCTAGCTGAAAATTAATTGTATGCAATCTGTTTTTTTCATTGTTAATCATTTTTAATATTTTAGTTTACTTTACTCTCAATATTATTACTGTCAGTACCTTTATTATGGATATTATTTTTTCCATTTCTTCAGCAACTGTGTGGCCATTGCCTATTATAATCATTTTATCATGACGTTATCTCATGCTTCTAGGATTCTAGATTGTCTCTTCTTTGTATATTTCATGTATAAGGCCTTGAGCTGAAAAAATTATTATTATTATTATTATTATTATTATTATTATTATTATTATTATTATTATTATTATTATTATTATTACTATTATCATGGTCATTTTATACTTGTGGCATGAACTATTGAGTATATACTCAACATGCTTAACACGGAGAATCAATCTGACCTGCTCTAGAAATCCCGAACAAGCATACGACCGAGTTCTTAATTACTTCCGCCTCAAGCCATTTATGTTTATAAGTGCTTCGATGGCTTCAAGTAATTATTACAGGCGATGTATTTCTAAAATTAGGGCTATGGACAGGTAAAAATTAAACCAAGATGGAGAGGGTTCTCAAAAGTTATTCAAAATTTACTATATACCTTGTAAACATAATGGGAAAAATGACCGATACAGAAAACACAAAACACATTATAAATATATGTATATAATTTATAAATATATAATCGACTAAAAAATTCCCCTTCGGTTAAACGTATATGAAAATATATTAATTCAGAGGTAGAGCGAAATAGGTATTAAAGGATATTTGTAGCTCGATGTATGCATATGAATCACGGTAATGTGATATGACTCGTATGTATATGTATGTGTATGTGTGTGTATGTATGTATATATATATATTACTATTATATATATATATATATATATATATATATATATATATATATATATATATCGTATATACAAACAAATATATACATACATACATATATCATATATTTATAAATTATATACATATATTTATAATGTATGTATACTCTCTCTCTCACACATACATGCATATATATATATATATATATATATATATATATATATATATATATATATATATATATATATATGTGTGTGTGTTATATATATAGTATATATATATATTATATATATATATATATATATATATATATATATGTATATATATATATATATATATATATATATATATATATATATATATGATATTATAATGTATGTATACTCTCTCTCTCTCTCTCTCTCTCTCTCTCTCTCTCTCTCTCTCAGATCTCTCTTCTCTCTCTCTCTCTCTCTCTCTCTCTCTCTCTCTATATATATATATATTATATATATATAATATATATATATATATATATATATATATATAGAGAGAGACGAGAGAGAGAGGAGAGAGGAGATGAGAGAGAGAGGTGAGACGAGAGAGCGAGAGAGGAGAGAAGGCTTGACACTTCGCTCGTTGCAGACACAGAGAAAACCCCATAAATAATCCCTGTGGAGGTTCACTCGCCACACCCATCCACCCACCGCTTGCAAGGAGAAAAAAAAATTGTTTGATAATCTAATAAGAAAATTTCAAGCGCAGACTCTCACACTCTCAAAAAAAAAATTGTATCTACTGATAACTAACAAGATAACCACGCGCGGACGTCGTCTCGCTTGACAAATCAAATGGAACCGCAGATAAGAGCAGAGTTGCGTTGCCATGGTTACCAGCCGAGCGCCTCGGGACTACAACAAAAATATAAACAATATCATTTCCGTCGGATTTTTCTAACTTCTTATCATAATCTAATGCTGTTGCAGACGGGTTGCACAATATAAATGCTGGCCTTCTTCAGTATTGCGCTATTGTGATGACCACACTAGTTTTCTTTTGGTATAACCAATACCCACTCACACTAGATTTATAGTATAACCGATTCCCACTCACACTAGATTTTTAGTATAACCAATTCCCACTCACTTTAGATTTTTAGTATAACCGACTCCCACTCACTCTAGATTTTTAGCATAACCGATTCTCACTCATTCTACGTTTTTAGTATAACCGATACCCACTCACTCTAGATTTTTAGTATAACCAATTCCCACTCGCACCAGATTTTTAGTATAAACCGAATGCCATTCACACTAGATTTTTTAGTATAAACCGATTTGCCATCACTTCTAGATTTTTTAGTATAACCGATTGCCATTCACTCTAGATTTTTAGTATAACCGATTGCCATTCACTCTAGATTTTTAGTATAACCGATTGCCATTCACACTAGATTTTTAGTATAACCAATTCCCACTAACACTAGATTTTTAGTAATACCATAACCATTATCCAACCAACTTCCTTTTTAGATTTTAACCGTATAACCGAATATCCACTCACACTCTAGATTTTAAGTATAACCTATTCTCACTCACTCTAGATTTTAAGTTTTTATTAACCAATTCTCACCATTCTAGATTTAAGTATACCAATTCTCACTCATTCTAGATTTTTAGTATAACCGATTCTCCTCACTTTCTAGATTTTAAGTATAACCATTCTCACTCATTCTAGATTTTTAGTATAAAACCGTCTCACTCAACTCTAGATCTTAGTATAACCGATTCTTTTCAACTCACTCTAGATTTAAGTATACCAATTCTTCTCAACTCATTCTAGATTTTTAGTATAACCGATTCTCACTGTCACCTAGATTTTTAGTATAACCTATTCTCACTCAATTCTGATTTTTTTAGTATTAACCGATTCTCAACTCCACTTCTAGATTTTAAGTATAACCACTTCTCAACTCCTTCTATATTTTTTAGTATAACCGATTCTCACTCCTCTTTAAGATTTTTGAATGAACCGAAATTCTTCACTCACTCTAGGATTTTTATATAACCGATTCTTTCACTCACTCTAGATTTTTTAGTATAAACCGATTCTCACTCTTCTAATTTTTTAGTATCACCGATTCCTTCTCACTCAACTCTAGATTTTAAGTATAAACCTAATTCTCACTCATTCTAAGATTTTTAGTAACCGATTCCCAACTCAACTCTAGATTTTTAGTATAACCGATTTCTCACTCCATTCTAGATTTTTAGTTTAAATAACCGAAGTTTCTCACTCATCTAGATTTTTAAGTATAAAAACCAATTCTTCTCACCATTCTAGATTTTAGTATAACCAATTCTCACTCATTCTAGCTTTTTAGTATAACGCATTTCACTCACTCTAGATTTTTATTATAAACCGATTCTCACTCACTCTAGATTGAAGTATAACCATTTCACTCATTTAGATTTTTAGGATAACTGATTCTCACTCACCTCTAGATTTTAGTATAACCGATTCTCACTCATTTAGATTTTAAGTATAAACCGATTCTAACTACTCCAGATTTAAGTATAACGGATTCCTCCTCACTTTAGATTTTAGCATAACCGATTCTCACCCATTCTACGTTTTTAGTATTAACCGATACCCACTCACTCTAGATTTTAGTTATAAAACGATTGCCATTCACACTAGATTTTTAGTATAACCAATTCCCCTCACTCTACATTTTAGTTATAACTGATTGCCATTCAGAACTAGATTTATAGTATAACCAATTCCACTCACTCTAAGATTTTTAGATAAAGATTGCCATTCCACACTAGATTTTAGATAACCAATTCCCACTCATATAGATGTTGTAGTATAACCAATCCCATTCACTCTAGATTTTAGAGAACCCAATTCCACTCACTCTTAGAGATTTTCGATAAACCAAAGTTCCCACTCACTCTAGCTTTTGAAGTATAACAAATTCCACTTCTAGATTTTAGTATAACCAATTCCCACTCACTCTACAGTGTAAGTTTAAACCGATCCCACTCACTCAGATTTTTAGTATAACCAATAACCACTCACTCTAAATTTTTAGCATAACCAATTCTTACTCACTCTAGATTTATAGTATAACCAACTTCCACTGACACTAGATTTATAGTATAACCAATTTCCACTGACACTAGATTTTTAGTATAACCGATTCTCACTCACTCTAGATTTTTAGTATAACCGATTCTCACTCACTTTAGATTTTTAGTATAACCGATTCCCATTAACTTTAGATTTTTAGTATAACCGATTCTCACTCACTTTAGATTTTTAGTATAACCGATTCCCACTCACACTAGATTTTTAGTACAACCAATTCTACTCACTCTAGATCTTTAGTATAACCGATTTTCACTAACTCTAGATTTTTAGTATAACCGATTCCCACTCACACTAGATTTTTAGTATAATCGATTCCCACTGACACTAGATTTTTAGTATAACCGATTCTCACTCACACTAGATTTTTAGTATAACCGATTCTCACTCACTCTAGATTTTTAGTATAACCGATACCCACTCACTCTACATTTTTAGTATAACCGATACCCACTCGCACTAGATTTTTAGTATAACCGATTCCCACTCACTTTAGATTTTTAGTATAACCAATTCTCACTCACTCTAGATATTTAGTATAACCGATAACCACTCACTCTAGATTTTTAGTATAACCAATACCCACTCGCACTAGATTTTTAGTATAACCGATTCCCACTCACTCTAGATTTTTAGTATAACCGATTTCCACTCACTCTACATTTTTAGTGTAACCGATACCCACTCACTCTAGATTTTTAATATAACCGAATCCCACTACACTAGATTTTAACTATAATCGATTCCCACTCACTCTACATTTTTAGTATAACCGATACCCACTCACTCTAGATTTTTACTATAACCGATACCCACTCACTCTAGATTTTTACTATAACCGATTCTCACTCACTCTAGATTTTAAGTATAACCAATTCTCACTCATTCTAGATTTTTAGTATAACCGATTCTCACTCACTCTAGATTTTTAGTATAACCGATTCTCACTCACTTTAGATTTTAAGTATAACCGATTCTCACTCACTCTAGATTTTAAGTATAACCGATTCTCACTCACTTTAGATTTTTAGTATAACCAATTCTCACTCACTCTAGATTTTAAGTATAACCGATTCTCACTCACTTTAGATTTTTAGCATAACCGATTCTCACCCATTCTACGTTTTTAGTATAACCGATACCCACTCACTCTAGATTTTTAGTATAACCGATTCCCATTCGCACCCGATTTTTAGTATAACCAATTCCCACTCACTCTAGATTTTTAGTATAACCGATTCCTACTCACTTAAGATTTTTAGTATAACCGATACCCACTCACTCTACATTTTTAGTATAACCGATTGCCATTCACACTAGATTTTTAGTATAACCAATTCCCACTCACTCTAGATTTTTAGTATAACCAATTCCCACTCACTCTAGATTTTTAGAGTAACCAATTCCCACTCACTCTAGATTTTTAGTATAACCAATTCCCACTCACTCTAGATTTTTAGTATAACCAATTCTCACTCACTCTAGATTTTTAGTATAACCAATTCCCACTCACTCTAGATTTTAAGTATAACCGATTCCCACTCACTCTAGATTTTTAGTATAACCAATTCCCACTCACTCTAGATTTTTAGTATAACCGATTCTCACTCACACTAGATTTTTAGTATAACCAATTCCCACTCACTCTAGATTTTAAGTATAACCGATTCTCACCTACTCTAGATTTTTAGTATAACCAATTCCCACTCACTCTAGATTTTTAGTATAACCAATTCCCACTCACACTAGATTTTTAGTATAACCAATTCCCACTCACTCTAGATTTTAAGTATAACCAATTCCCACTCACTCTAGATTTTAAGTATAACCAATTCCCACTCACTCTAGATTTTTAGTATAACCAATTCCCACTCACTCTAGATTTTTAGTATAACTGATTCCCACTCACTCTAGATTTTTAGTATAACCAATTCCCACTCACTCTAGATTTTTAGTATAACCAATTCTCACTCACTCTAGATTTTTAGTATAACCGATTCTCACTCACTCTAGATTTTTAGTATAACCGATTCTCACTCACACTAGATTTTTAGTATAACCAATTCCCACTCACTCTAGATTTTTAGTATAACCGATTCTCACTCACACCAGATTTTTAGTATAACCGATTCCCACTCACTCTACATTTTTAGTATAACCGATTCCCACTCACACTTGATTTTTAGTATAACCAATTCCTACTCACTTTAGATTAATTTTTTAGTATAACCCATTCTCACTCACTCTAGATTTTTAGTATAACCAATAACCACTCACTCTAAATTTTTAGCATAACCAATTCTTACTCACTCTAGATTTATAGTATAACCAACTTCCACTGACACTAGATTTATAGTATAACCAATTTCCACTGACACTAGATTTTTAGTATAACCGATTCTCACTCACTCTAGATTTTTAGTATAACCGATTCTCACTCACTTTAGATTTTTAGTATAACCGATTCCCATTAACTTTAGATTTTTAGTATAACCGATTCTCACTCACTTTAGATTTTTAGTATAACCGATTCCCACTCACACTAGATTTTTAGTACAACCAATTCTACTCACTCTAGATCTTTAGTATAACCGATTTTCACTAACTCTAGATTTTTAGTATAACCGATTCCCACTCGCAACTAGAATTTTTTAGTATAGAATCGATTTTCCACTGACACTATAATTTTTAGTATTAAAACCGATATTCTCACTCAACACTAGATTTTTAGTATAACCGATTCTGCACTCACTTCTAGATTTTTTAAGTATAAACCGTTATACCCACATCCACTCCTAACATTTTTATTGATATAACCGAATACCTCCCACTCCGGCACTAGATTTTTAGTATACAACCGATTCCCACTCACTTTAGATTTTTAAGTATAACCATTCTCACTCACTCTTAGGATTTTTAGTAATAACCGATAACCACTCAGCTCTAAGATTTTTGTATAACCAATACCCACCTCGCAACTAAGATTTTCTTTTTAAGTATAACCGTTCCCACTCACTCTAGATTTTTTATACCGATTTCCACTCACTCTACATTTTTAGTGTAACCGATACCCATCACTTAGATTTTTATATAACCGAATCCCACTCACATCTAGATGTTACTATAATCGATTCCCACTCACTCTACTTTTTGTAATAAGCCGATACCCACTCACGTCTGCTTTTACTATAACCGATACCCACTCACTCTAGAATTTTTACTATAACCGATTCCCAATCACCTAGATTTTTAGTATAACCGATACCTGCTCACTCTAGATTTTTAGTATAACTGATTCCCACCACTCTAGATTTTTAGTATAAGCGGATACCCACTCGCACTGGATTCTTTTATTATACCGATACTGCCACTCTAGCTTTTTAGTATAACCGATACCCACTCACACAAGATTTTTAGTATTACTGATTCCCATTCACACTACATTTTTAGTATAACCTATTCCCACTCACACTAGATTTTTAGTATAACCGATTCCCACTCACACTAGATTTTTAGTATAACCGATTCTCACTCACTTTAGATTTTTAGTATAACTCGATTCCACTACAATAGATTTTAGTAATAACCGATACGCATTCACTCTAGCTTTTTAAGTATAACCAATTCCACTCACACTAGATTTTTTAGTAATACCGTTTCGCCACGTCCACTCTCATTTTTCGCATAACGGATATCACTCACTTAGAATTTTTAGTTAACCGATTCCACCACTAGATCTTTTGAGGTATAACCTATTCCCACTCACACTTGATTTTTAGCATAGAATAAAACATAGAATTGAGTCCAAGGCCCGAGCCCTAGGACCCTATGAGGTCATTCAGCGCTTAAACGGAAATTGACTGCAACAAGGATTGAAAAGTGCAACAGTAGGAAGATCTCGCAGTTGCACTATGAATCGATTGTTGGGAGAGGGTGGAACGTGAGATGGAGGGAAGAGAATATGAACAGAGGTACAGTAAAAAGGAATGAAAGGGATTGCAGTTAGGGACCGAAGGGACGCTGCAAAGGACCTTAAATAATGCCCACACTGCACCGCATGAAGTACACCGACGGCACTAGCTCCCTACGGGGCACTAGACTTTTAGGTTTGTTGAGTTTTTAAGTAATTAATCTTTAAATGAAGCTACTGGACCCACTCCCATACCCCAAAAAAGGTCAAAAAGGTAACAAACGGCATCCTGTGTTCACTCATGGTCATCCACCCAAGTAAGATTCATTTCAAACTGCGAACAAAATCTCGAAGAGTAATTTTATTATTCAAGATTCTCGTTGTACAAAAAGTGAGGCTATAAAGACCATCAAGCAAGAGCCGAATTACTTAGGGCGAGATATCTGGTAATCGCTGTACCTTAGCAAAACATTGGCGAGGTAACTGCCGCGCGTCTTATTCCTTTCGTAATCAGTGGAGCATTAATGAACAGGCAATGTTTTGCTTGTGCAGTGTGTGAATTCATGCGCACAGGATTTTACTTACCGTCCTTTTTTAGATTTTTTATGTTTCTTTTTTGGTAATAGAAAACTAAGATGGTGACATTCTGAACTTTTCTCTGAACTAAAAATCGGCATGAACTTATAAAACTAGATCATTTGGTAAGTACAAAACTGCCTCAATATTTCTGATGGATGACGCTACAGTCAAGGATGCCATATTTTGTTCCCTCAAAAGGACAAGTGTTTTATTGGTCATTATGCGACAACGTCTTATAGAAATGACAAAATTTATTCATCATAAAGATTTTTACGTACAAGGATTTTTCATATTAATGAGTTAAAAGTCACAATAATGTATATGACACTGTATATTATTTTCAAAATATGAGAAGGTTAAAAACAAGGATCTTTTGACCGTTTACACAACAATCTTCTTCAGAACAGATGGTTGAAAGTCGGTTGAAAGTTCCGTTTTTAACCTTTCTTGTATTTTGGAAAAATGTACAGTATCATATGCATTATTATTGTTTGTTGGTTTGTTTGTTTGTATGGTGTTTCACGTTGCATGGAACCAGTGGTTATTCAGCAACGGGACCAACGGCTTAATATGACTCTCGAACCACGTCGAGAGTGAACTTACACCATTAGCATTATTGTGGCTTTTAACTCATCTCCGGTCACGCCATAGTGATGCACCAGAGATCATTTTTCATATGGGCGCTCTTGATTACTGATCAACAGAACTACAACAGTTGCTTGAAATACATTTTCTTGTAACAGGCCCGTACCGAGGGCGGTGTCGGGGGATCGAACGACACCCACTCCCCCCCCCCATATTTGGAAGTCCGTATTTTCTGTGACTAGCCTTTTCATTGAACTGTACTTACAAAATAATAAATAATTATTGTTTTTTTTTTTTTAAGTTAAAGTATATAACATAACAACAGATAAAGTAATATGCATGTTGTTCCTAACATAATAAATAAATCAATCAATAAAACTGAAGAAATATTTTTGAGTTTCAGTGCAATCTTTCAACATTATAAGTAAAATTCTGTCAACCGAAGTCGGTACTTTGAATAACAGCTAATCGGGTAGAAGGGCATAGACCGCATACCAAATTTTTCTTCTTAATATAACTAAAACAACACTTTTTAAGTATTTTGTCTTATATATACCTATATATGCAATGACATTTATAGAAGAAAAGGTCAAGTTTAGGGAAAAACGACCTCCACCCCCATAAAAAAAAAACTCTAGGTACGGGTCTGTGTAATGTACGTAAGATATATAACCCGCCTGTACTAAATGCTAAGAACGTGTAAATGTCTTTCTTAATCGATAAAGTTTCTGTGGAAACATAAAAAGATATTTTTCTTTACATAAAGTCATATGCCTACAGAGAAAAATGGAAAACGGAAAACCGGTTCAGTTCAGGCGGTTCCCGTTCCCGAAGGAACGGGAAGACCAGCGGAAGGCCCACCAGTCTCACCCCCCTCCTATATTGAGTAGGTTAAAAGAGCACAAAACACCTCCCTCATGAACGAAGCGTTAACAACCAAAGGTTCTGAAAACAGCTGATTTCATAACTTCCAAGATCATATCCAATCCCACCGAACCTCGGCGAAGCTTTAGGAGATATCGAAGGCCAGATCAGCCGGTCTCCCTCAAAAGGGATGAACAATTTGTCCTTGCAGTTGTCATGATCCGTCCGTAGGGGCACCCTTACGTTCTGGACCAAAGTGATTGATAGGTTTCCTAAGACAATTACCCAAACGTCGGAACTACCGTTTTGCCTGCCAAGCCATCACTCAAAGTCAGCGCGAACAAGGACGGATAAGATCACCAATTCTCTCTCTCTCTCTCTCTCTCTCTCTCTCTCTCTCTCTCTCTCTCACCTTATACAAGTAAGTGTGTGTGTGTGTGTGTGTGTGTTTGGGATTGATAGCTAACTGGCAAAACAATAACATGTTACGTCTGTCCTAGTATTATCTTGTATTTTATAACAGTTACCGGTATCATAATATACGTACAGCATGGCCCTCCATAAAAAAAGTTTTCTGGAATTATTTGAAACCCAAATAATTAGCTGCGATCGAAATGCTTGAACATATTGATGCCGCAAAAAAAGTGACCGCATCCTGTAGCGTGGATTTCAAGTGTTGTCTGTGGATGCATGTTTTCTTCGAGTGGCCCTTTTTCTGATACTGGTAGTAAACTCCTTGTTAAGTTTACCTTTCTTAAATCAAAATAATGAAAACGTAATCTTTGTATAAGTGTAAATGACACCATACAAATACGTGCAAATATATACTCGTACGTGTTATTTATGCAAATTTAAGAGAGGCAGACTAATCAGAAAGTTCAACACATTTACGATAA
Source organism: Macrobrachium nipponense (assembly GCF_015104395.2). Taxonomy (NCBI): domain Eukaryota; kingdom Metazoa; phylum Arthropoda; class Malacostraca; order Decapoda; family Palaemonidae; genus Macrobrachium; species Macrobrachium nipponense. The sequence goes on along the minus strand of NC_061090.1, from coordinate 50,023,244 downwards.
ACAGATATTCCCGCAAAAATCGTCGAAAAATCGACATTACAGTCCCACAAAGCTCTGTATCACTAACAGATGTCTACCAATCTTTACTCCAATACACAGGTGCGCTCATAAAATCCCCAGGAAGTGAATTACAATGCTGCATAGCATTCTCCCTTTGAATTTTATCATTTTCCCATCCAAAACAGAGGGGGCAGGTTAGCCTTGACTGAACACAGGAGATAAGGTGTTAGAAGCACGATGCAGACTCTATCTACGGGTCCATTGTTTGCTCAGCGAAGAAAAGTAAGCAGGTAGAAGACAGAAAAGAAGACAGAAACGCTCGTAAATAAAAGAATAAAACACGGCCAAGGGAGATTAACAAAAAGGAAGACACAGATAACGCCACAAGAAATATCCCAGATTCGAAGTGCTACAAAATCGTGGCACTAAAAAGCCCTCAGAGTGATGATAGGAAAACATGCCAGAATGAACAAAAGAAAAACAAATAGTTTCAGTAATATTAGCTAACCCACATGTCTTTATTACACACACACACACACACACACACACACACACACACATATATATATATATATACGTATATATATATACTAATATATTTACACATAAAGCATTAAGCTAAAAAAAAAAGTCCTTTAATATCCAATTCACTCTACCTCAGAAATAATATATTTTCATATATTATTTCTGAGGTAGAAGCGGAATTTTTTAGTTGATAATAAGTACTTCGTCTCGTGGGATCGAACCAGCGAGTAGGGAAGAACTCAGGCCTGCAGTGACACACATACGCCTTATAACTGCTCTTGTCACCATTTGTCCACATACACCAGTTTCACCACTGATCAGGGATAAGGAAGGTTTGGTATCAGAAATACATACCTGCAACATGTACACAGTATTTTTTGGGTTTTTTAATCTTCGCACACACAAAATATATGTACGTATATAGTTTTTATTTCCCAAACTAGCTAAAATTAACATGGAACATAATGAATACATTAAAGTGAAATTAAAAGAATAAAGTCTGGCCCCCCCCAAACAAAAAAAACCTGTAAACTGTCATTTTCCTCTCCTGAACCAGGTTTAAGTAAATAACCCCCTTAAATCTCACTGTCTGATTAACTATGCCATTTTAATAGTCATTAAAGTCTTAGAGAACCCATTCTCCTATATGGCGCCATGAACCCATCTGAAATAAAGAGACATATTTATTACACCACAATCATGTGAAAGTTAATCAAAATGAATGTGTATGCACCACACTTCTCTTTCTCTTATCACTTCAAAGGTTAACTTTTTCAAAGTCTCATCTTACGCTACCTTAATCGATGGGCGTTCTCAAACCTCCTCCAGGTGTGTTCTGCACACTGACACAAGCAATCAAAGAGTGTCCTCCCTTCTTTTCATTACCTATCACCAAGCCCATACATCATACGCTACGAACACACACACAGACACGCCTTGCGGAGTGCCTAGCAACGATGGGTGTTTGCATGATTCAATCATGTGATCTCTGAGGTGTCGGCAACCTCAGATCGCATAGGTCATCATTCCAGGCTGTTCTTCAAGGAGCCTAGTGCTTGTCACTAAGTGCCTGTCTCCAACCGCAAATAGCTGAGATTAACAATTCACTACCACAATTTTTTTAAGATATAATATATATATATATATATATATATATATATATATATATATATATATATGTGTGTGTGTGTGTGTATGTGTGTGTGTGTGTGTATATATATATATATATATATATATATATAGTATATATATACATATATATATATAATATATATATATATATATATATATATATATATATATATATATATATAATATAGGTATATTTTGCATAGATAAAAAGATAGACAGATAGATAGATAAATATGCTTTGTGCTTCAATGGTATGATTTTTTTTACAGACAGTTTTCATTCCAGAATAAAAGTTTTTATTTTTTGTAAACTTATTTTTGAACCCTGGGAAAGAATGCACTCATCATATTCGTCCTCCCTAGCCCGATCTTAGTCTTTGTTGCGAGAAACAATTTTGATGGGAGAGATAAGATAGAGCCACTGATGAAGACTGATCATAAAAGGGATCAACAGCAATGAAGAGAGAATACACAACAAACCTGCATACAACAGCCAAGCCCTTATATCAAAGGCACTAGAAATAGATAGTAAGATAGATTGACAGGCAGACAAATACACGAATAAACTTTGAAAAGACTAGATAATCTATCAGATCAACCCTCCAAATAAAGAAGATGTTTTAGTATACATCATTTATGGTAATGTTCTCAAAGCTACGAATACTAACCTAATGTAAACTTATCTCTAAGCACTCACTGTTGAACTCTGGAGTATAGTGTGAAGAAGTGTGTGTCCAAGAAGGTGTTTTTATATAAATTCTCTTGAACTATTGACTGCTATAGTTGAGGTTTTCCCGTCGACATTAGGTACTGAAGAAAGGAAATCATGCAAAAAGATCATCAAAGTTATTTAATACTGTAACAGCTGTATACATATAGATAAACATGTGTTTGTATGTGTGTTTGTTGCAAGAATGCAACATCCTGTACTGCCTAACAAAGATGAAAGTCTGACATTCTGAAGATGGAAAATGTTGTCAGATTCAAGTATTTAAATTTGAATGCTCTATCTATGCAGGTCTCAACTTACCTAAATGCTGTTCAACGCCATCTTCAAATAAAATTCTATTAAAATCATTAAAAATAATCATTTTTAACAAGGACATGAAGGCTTCCTCCCAGATGTTATTAAGTCAGAGGCTTCTAAGTTAATAAGCAAGAAAATTAATGTCTTTCGGTGGTCTACTTTATTGGGAAGTTGATGTTTCTGCCTGTCAGTAACTTCCTAATCCAAATAATGAGGCATCCAAGGTTTTTTTCGTTGTACAATTTGTTAAGATCATGGACGTTTAATATATATTTAATGTACGATTCCCTTCACTGATTATATATATATACACACACACACACACACACACACACTCACAAACAGTCTGAACTTGAGAATGTACAAATAACCTACGAAAGTACTCGTTCAAAGTCCCCAGTATCACACACCTACCGTGCTACATTGATATATATATATATATATATATATATATATATATATATATATATATATATATATATATATATACAGTATACATAATCCTAATCCAGTAATAAAACCTAATCCCTTTCAAGTCTTCTCCTTTCCACCCCACAACCACCCTCTCTCTCTCTCTCTCTCTCTCTCTCTCTCTCTCTCTCTCTCGTTCTCTCTCTCTCTAACACACACAACCTCCTTTAATAAATTCTCACCCAGTGACGCACTGGAGAAAAAACAATGGAGCTGCATCTCTGAAGTGGCATTCCTCAAGGACGTTTTCCTCTTCTTATCTGCGAACTTTACGCTCAAGGTCGAACACTGTAGGGGGACATTCCTTAGGGTGGGGAAGGGTGGGGGGGTGAAAACAAAAATAAAAATAAAACTCCACCTCTCATTCAAGTTACAACGAAATACGGGCAAGGAGGTAGCCGTAGGAAGAGGGCTGGGGGAGGCCCAAGATTAGGGGGGGTGGTGAGGGAGGTGTGGGTAAGGTCAACAGGTATGAGGACACCTTAATTGCAACGCCTGCCTGTGTCAGGTAAACATTTTGCAAGATTTGTTCGAATTTCCTACTTGTCTGTGGTGAACGAACACCAAATAAACAAATAAGTTAATTGACTAAATAAATAAATTCTTGCGCTTAACGGTCGTATGGCCTTCTTGAACAGTCTGTAACCGAAAATAAACAGCATTACTCTTATCTTTAGTTTAAGAATAAAGCGGTTCACTTGTGAAGTGAGTGAGGTTTCCATAATCAGTTTTTGTTCATTTCGCTTCAAACTGACTCTATTTTCATATCAATGATTTAAAGCTAACAATTCTTATTGGAATTTATTTCAGTCGCACATTCTTTCCCTTTCGTTGTATAAGAATCGGGATATTTCAGCCTGTTGAGAGCCTGAAGCAAATATTATTATTACTATTACTATCATTATCATTATCTATTATGAAGTCTAGCTTTAACTGTATATCCTTCCTTACCTTAATGAGCTGTTTTATCACCAAATGATTCCTCCAGAATGGAGCAGTTTCTTAATGAACAAAATGCACCTCATGCCAACGATTAAGATCCTCATGTTACATTTCTCAATTAAGAATGAAATAATATATAAGATAGGAAGACGGTTAAATTTTGATATAAATGAAATATATCAGTATATAGAGAGTAAATTTAGTTATGATAGGTATTTGATGAATATTCCCCTTAAAGAAAAAAATTATTAATTTTTTACAGATAAGCACCTCAACTGTGTATTTTGCAGTTTATGAAAAATAGAAAGGAATTGGTTCAATGTGTATGATTTATTTTTAATTTTTTTATTTTGTAAATTTGTGTACATAAATTACATGTATATAGCATATGTATTTAATTAATATGATTTTTTAAATGAAAGAGAAAAAAAATGCCAACGATAAGTATGTAAAATATTTAACTGGAAGTATTATGTCAAACAAAGCCACGATAAATTTAGAATCAGCGAAGTGCAACATTATTCAGATGAAAGGCGATTACAATAATTATTTTGGAAGTCAGTTCAGTGCGAACTGGGGTTCATTCTGTATTCAGACCAGTACTGATGTGTACTGAAGTAAGATGACCATTAATACCCTTTTAAAAGGGTTCGAACACTGACGTAGCCTGAGTTATGCCAGTTTCAACCTACTGCTTTTTAGTCTTCTGTAAAAGAAAACTAGTAAGATGGCTTTGTTTGTCTGTCCGCACTTTTTCTGTCCGCTATGAGATCTTAAAAACTACTGAGGCTAGAGGGCTGCAAATTGCTATGTTGATCATCCACCCTCCAAATATCAAAAACACCAATTTGCAGCTCTCTAGCCTCAGTAGCTTTTAATCTTGCTTAAAGTTAAAGTTGGCCATGACCGTGCGTCTGGAAACGTTTAGGACAGGCCACCACCGGCCCATGGCTGAAAGTTTCATGGGACATAGCTCATACATTACACGCTGTACAGATAACTCGATTGCGCCGAAGAAACGCGAGGATAATTTTTTCCTAGTTTTACTTCGAAGCGGAGACGCGTACTACTCATCTTCATTTTGAATTCAGCCTAATGCAAACTCACTCTGAATTGGGCTGATCATCAAGTCACTCTCAATTCTGGAGAGCGCTGGCCTTTTGAAGTCAGCCGTGCATTACCATCATTTCTCGTATCAGTCGAACTATTCTAATTCGTCGATTTTAAGACCCATCCTGGTACTTTTTTTTATTTTTTTTTTTTTAGATAATAGTTTTTTGGTTTTTTTACGGAGTTAGCCTGGAACAAATTCACTCCGACGTACTGTTGAAGTCAACTTATTCATAAGCAAATAATCGCTTAAATGTCATCTCAACTTTTACTTCGGGTCAATTAAACTTACAACATAGTAGTTTGCCTTAATAATAGTAATCTGCATTGGGAGCTTTTGAAGCCCAGTTAGCATAAAGGCAATGAAGTTTAAGATGTTTTTAGTTACACGAGAAAGTTGCGTATTCTAAACGCAAATTCCAACTGAGGAGAACGATGCATTTAAAGTTGGCAAGTCATTACGCTCATTGTATAAATGCAGTTAAGTGTCCAAAAGGATTAGCTCTTAGTGAATGCCCGGATTTGAGTTGAAAATTAAGAGTAAAACTTACTTTGCTGTTGTGTGAAACTATGTGAAGACTATATTCCAGGAAATGTGAAAGGATTGTATGGGACTTTTCATGAAAAGCGGTTTGAAAATCTATAATGATATTCCATTTTATGTTACTTCTTTTGTAAGCAATAATTCAGGAATATATATATATATATATATATATATATATATATATATATATATATATATATATATATATATATATATATATGTTATTTCATGATAAAATAAATTTTTGAACATACTCACCTGGTAGTTATATATATAGCTTACGTCCCTGACGTCACGGCAGAATTTCAAAACTCGCGGCAATCGCCGATTGGGTAGTCAGGTGCACCACCTGTGCGCCCTCTACCAGGTACGTAGCACCATACCAACTATTCCTCAGATCTTCCATGCCCATAGTTTCTAGAGGGGAGGAGGGTGGGAATTTAATTAAATATAACTAACTACCCGGTGAGTATGTTCAAAAATTTATTTTATCATGAAAATAACATTTTCAAACATCTAACTCACCTGGTAGTTATATATATAGCTGATTAACACCTTTGGTGGAGGGTCAGAAACAGCTATCATCGTTGGAATTGACATAAGTGTTAATAAAAACAAACTTACGGGTTCGTACCTGTTAAGGAAGCTGACTTTAATGATATCCTGTCTCATTGTGTCTGCTTTCCTTATGAGTCCAGCGATCCACCCAGGGGGCTGAAGACTCTTGGAGACTGTCAACCGGTCAAACCTCTATGTGACTAGACTCCCTACAATACTCTTGTTCCGGGCACTACTAAGGAACAAGTTGATCACCTGACTAAAGATCAATGATTGTGGAAGACTGCATCCAGTCTCCACAAACAACCATAACTTTTCAATAGTTCCAAGAGAAGAAAAAGAGTATTGGATTATGGGTTTTAAGGGGTAGACCCTTTTCCCACTACTGAAAGAGCTGCTACAAACGGACCCAGTGTGTAGCAGTCTTCATACAAAGTTTGCACTTGCGTAAGATAGTGCGACGCAAAAACTGACTTGCTCCTCCAGAATGTTGCGTCCAGGATATTCTGAAGAGATCTATTTTGTTTAAATGCTACGAGGTTGCTACAGCTCTAACCTCGTGAGTCTTAACTTTAAGTAGCTTCATATCTGCTTCAGTACATGCTGAATGCGCTTCCTAATTAATTGCCTTATAAAAAAGGATAGCGCATTCTTCGACATTTGCAGAGAGGGTTTCTTGACCGAACACCAAAGCCCTTCTGAAGTGCCACGTATTTGTCTCGTTCTCTCCAAGTAATGCCTCAGAGACCTTACCGGACAAAGAACTCTCTCTACTTCCTCACCCGTGAGATCCGAGAGGTTCGGAATTTCGAATGACTTTGGGCCAGGTTGAGAGGGGCGTTCGTTTTGGCTAGGAATCCCAACTGTAGCGAGCAGATGGCTTTGCCCTGTCTGAAACCTACAGTTTTGCTGAAGGCATGGATTTCGCTGACCCTCTTTGCTGTTGCTAGGCTAATCAGGAAGAGAGTTTTCATGGTGAGTCCTTAAGGGATGTTTCCTGTAAGGGTTCGAACCTGTCACTCATGAGAAACTTGAGGACTACATCCAAATTCCAAGATGTTGAGGATTGTATTCTTTCCTTAGTTGTCTCGAAGGATCTAAGAAGATCTTGTAGATCCTTATTATCAGATAGATTAAGGTTTCTATGCCTGAAGACAGCTGCTAGCATGCTCCTATAACCCTTGATAGTAGAAGCAGAAAAGTTACGTCTCTTCTTGAGGTATAGCAGAAAAATCTGCTATCTGAGTCACAGATGGTACTGGAAGAGGAAATAGAGTTGTTCCTGCACCATCCTCTAAAAGTCTCCCACTTCGATTGGTATACCTTAATGGTTGAAGACCTCCTTGCTCTTGCAATTGCACTCGCTGCCTCCCTCGAAAATCCTCTAGCTCTTGTGAGTTTTTTTCGATAGTCTGAAGGCAGTTAGCTGAAGAGCTTGGAGGTTTTGGTGATACCTTTCCAAGTGGGGCTGTTTGAGTAGATCTACTCTTAACGGAAGGCTTCTTGGGGTGTCCACCATCCATTCCAATACCTCTGTGAACCATTCTCTTGTCGGCCAGAAGGGTGCCACTAGAGTCATCCTGGTTCCTTCGTGAGCCACAAAACTTTTGTAACACTCTGTGTACCACTTTGAATGGGGGAAAGGCGTACACGTCTAGATGTGTCCAATTCAGAAGGAACGCATCTATGTGGATTGCTTCGGGGTCTGGGACTGGAGAACAGTAAGTCTCCATCCGTCTTGTCTGCGCTGTTGCAAAGAGATCTATGCAAGGGCGCCCCCAGATTCGCCATAGACTCTTGCAAACTTCCTGATGGAGAGTCCATTCTGTTGTCAAGACTTGATGTTTTCTGCTCAGGATGTCTGCTCTCACATTTTTTCTTTTCTCCCTGAATGAAGCGTGTTACCAGAATCACGTTTTTTCCTTTTGTCCAGAGGAGCAGTTCTCTTGCTGCTCTGTATAGAAAGACTGAGTGAGTCCGCCTTGTTTGCTGATGTAGGCCAACGCCGTTGTGTTGTCGTCGGAGTTGACCTGTACCACTTTGTTCCGGACTACGCTCTCTAATTCCTTGAGAGCTAGGAAAACTGCAGTCAATTCTTTCAGATTGATGTGGAACTTTACTTGCTCCTTGTTCCAGAAGCCCGAAGAATTCTAACTTCCCCAGTGTTGCTCCCCAGCCCGAGTCCGAGGCGTCGGAAAACAACACTAGGTCTGGGTTCCTCTGCTCTAGGGAGAGGCCTTCCTGGAGCTTGACGGGATCGTTCCACCACTGTAGATAGTGTTTGTCATGTCGTTCGAAACAGGAATACACATTGACTCTAGTGTCTTCTTCTTGTCCCAATGCTGATTTAGATGAAACTGCAGAGGGCGTAGGTTCAGTCTTCCCAAGGAGACAAACTGTTCTAGCGAGGAAAAAGGTCCCCAGCAGACTCATCCATTCCCTCGCAGAGCACTTCTGTTTCTTTAGGAAGTTTCTTATTTTCTCTAAAGCTTGTTCCGTTCTCAATGTGGACGGAAAAGCCCGAAAAACCTGACTCTGAATCCTCATCCCCAAGTACAAGATTTCCTGGGATGGGATCAGTTGGGATTTCTGGTGGTTTATCAGAAGGCCTAGGTCTTCTGATAATCGAATTGTTTTCTGAAGATTCTCCAGACAGTTGGCGTAGGAATGGGCTCTGAGGAGCCAATCGTCCAGATACAATGAGGCTCTGATGCGTTTCTTGTGTAGCATTGCTGCTACGTTGCTCATAAGTTTTGTGAAAATTTGAGGTGCGGTATTTAGACCGAAACAAAGAGCTCGGAATTGAAATGTTTCTGTCTTGTAAACAAATCTTAGGTACTTTCTGGAGTTTGGGTGGATCGGGACGTGAAAATAAGCATCCTGGAGATCCAACGAAACCATCCAGTCGTCTCGTCTGACTGCAGCAAGAACTGATTTCGTTGTCTCCATAGTGAATTTTGTTTTCTTCACGAAAAAATTCAGGGAACTCACGTCCAAAATCGGTCTCCATCCGCCCGAGTTCTTGGGGACCAGGAATAATCGATTGTAAAACCCCGGAGACTCCAGGTTCTGAACTCTTTCTATTGCTTCCTTCTGAATTAGCATAGAAACCTCTTGTTGTATCGCTAGAGTCTTGGACTCCTCTCTGTACTTGGCTGACAGATCGATCGTCCTTTCTGCTAAGGGGGTTTTTTTCCAGAAAGGGATCTTGTATCCTTCTTTGAGAAGCTGAATAGACCAAGGATCTGCTCCCTTTTTCTCCCATGTTTGCCAGAAAATTTTTGAGTCTGGCTCCTACCACTGTCTGAAGAAGAACTTTGTCAGACTTTATTACTTCCTCCTCTGAAGCCTCCTTTCTTGGAGTTTTTTGTAATAGGTCTTGCATTCCCTCTCCTGAGGGATCTACCTCGAAAGGGCCGAGAACTACGTGGTAGAGGAGTGGTTTCTTTAAGTTTCTGTCCTGCAAAACTTGACGGAACAACTCTCCTTGCTGCTTTAATCATCAGATCTTGTGTCGCTTTTTGAGTCAGAGCTGAGGATACTTCTTTTACCAAACTATGCGGAAAAAGATGAGTCGAAAGGGGAGCTAAAAGCAGTTCCGCTCTCTGAGTGAGCGTTACTCCACTCGAAAGAAAAGAACAAAATTGGGCCCTTTTCTTCAAGATTCCAGCTGAGAAAAGGGCTGCTAGCTCGTTCGACCCGTCTCGAAGCGCTTTGTCAATGCATGACATAAGGTGAACGAGTTCTTCCGTTTGGTAGACTTCAAGTTTTCAATTTTCTTTCCCAACGAAACCCAGAGTCAGTCTAGGAAGTTAAAGACTTCGAAGGCTCTAAAAATCCCTTTGAGGAGGTGGTCCATTTCAGAGGAAGACCAAAACACTTTCGTCTTCCCCATGGCCGTCCGACGAGAAGAGTCCACAAGACTAGAGAAGTCCCCATGGGAAGAAAGCTGGAACTCCCAAACCTAGGACTTCTCAGTGTCGTACCAGATGCTGGATCTGGAAGCTAATCTGGCCGGAGGAAATGAGAAAGCTGTTTTTCCCTGGTCTTTCTTAGAGTCCATCCATTCCTTCATTAATTTCAAGGCTCTTTTCGAAAGAGCGCGATAATACCATCTTCGTAAAGTCGGATCTTTAGAAGCCTTCCCTAAAGTGAACTCTGAAGGTGGAGAACGAGGGGCAGCTGGCACAAAACATTTCTGGAAAAAGTTCCGCAAAAACTTTCATAAGCCTTTTAAGATCTGCTGAAGGTTGTAGATCTGTTTGATATTCTTCCTCGGAAACGACTTGCATCTGATCAAAAGGAGAATGGGGGATGTCTTCATTTCTTTCTTTCTTTGATTGAGACACAACTGATGTAGCGATGTCATGTTTGCGTTTGTGCATCCTGCTGTCCAGTTTCTTGATGCCTGGAGTCTGTCGTCCAGTACCTTGATGCCTGGTGTCCTGGCATCCTGTCTCATGACGATTTTCGTCCTGGCGTCTTGCTTCAAGACGTTTTTCGTCCTGGCGTCTTGCTTCAAGACGTTTTTCGTCCTTGCGTCTTGCTTCAAGACGTTTTTTCGTCCTGGCGTCTTGCTTCAAGACGTTTTTCGTCCTGGTGTCTTCCTTCAAGACTTCTTTCGTCCTGGCGTCTTGCTTCAAGACGCTTATCGTCCTGCTGTCTTGCTTCAAGATGTTTTTCATCCTGGCGTCTTGTTTCAAGACGTTTTTCGTACTGTCGTCGTGCTTTAAAACGTTTTTCGTCCTGGCGGTTTAACAGTAAGAGTAGCAGGTTGATATGACTGCATAAGAGAGGAGAGTTTCTGCTTAAAATCTTGCAGTACGGAAAACTGTGGAGCTTCTTGCTGCTGGGAACAGACTAGAGAAGTTGCAAAGTCAATCTCTCTCTCTTCATTCTGTTCGTCTTGAGATGAAAGGCTGAAGAACGCCCAACTCCGAAGGAGGAGCAGGAGCATGCACTGAAGGCATCCAATCGTCCGATGCTTCCTTTACCTCCTACCAAAGACGACGGCCGCCTGTGCGGTATCTTACGTCTTATATTGGTAGGAGAGCAAACATCGGAGACGAAAGGGAAGCGAACAGGAGTTGTAGCACGCACCGAAAGTCTCCCTTCTTTGTCCGATCCTTTCCTTACTTCCTTGGTGCCAAAGACGACGGCCGCTTGTGCGACATCATGCGTCTTGATTTGGCAGGAGAGCAAGCATCGGAATCGGCAAAGAAAGAAACGATCCGGAGTTGCAGTTTGCACCGAAGGTTTCCCCCTTTCCAATATTTCCTTGCCTCCTACCAAAGACGATGGTCGCCTGTGCGACGTCTTACGTCTTAATTTGGTAGGAGAGCAAATATCGGAACCTGAAGGGAAGCGCTCGGGGCTGCTCCAATGACTACATCCTGGACGCTCTTGACGTATATCGTCCTGGCGTCCAGTATCAAGACGCTCGGCGTCCAGGGGTTATTTCCTTTATTACAATGGGTCTGCGGATTTAGAAGTTCTGCACGCCAGCCCCGTCTGGGTATCTGCGTCGTCAGAAGCGAACGAAGGAAAAAACTTTAACCTAGCCTTTCCTAATAGCGAGGGCTGAAGCGACCCTGGGGCATCGTCTACAGGTACGCTCGAGGGGGACGACCGCTCGGGAGCTAAAACCTCTCGCCTCCCTTCGTCGGTCGACTTTCCTTCTCACAGGGGTTGGTGAGCTTGGAAGAGGTCTAGGACTAGGAGCACGACAAGTCCGAGCGGCCGCACCCCTCCACTGCACTTGCACTAATTTCACTATTCACTTTAATATCTCTCATATTAGACCATAATTTATCCCTGTCTTGTGCCAGGGATTCTACCCGTTGACCAAGGGCTTGAATGGCCGTCATCATGTCCTGTAATGATGGACTTTTACCTGTTTTCTGAACTGGATTTGGTAATGATACACAGGAGGAGGATCATAGGATTATCGAGGGATAGAGAACTATCTTATTCCTTGACTGTCTATGGAGGAGCGAGACAAGGTCTTCTTCGCTCTCCTATCCTATCCTTCTCTAATTTACGCACATAGCGGTAATATTCAATCCATCAGTCTCAGGCAAGCCCACACATTCATCACAATCTATCACCTATCTCACAAACTTTTCCTCTGCATTTACTACAAATAGAATGAGGATCTAAAGAGGATTTAGCAAGTCTAGTCTTGCAACCTTTCACACACATTCTCAAACTTGAAGCAGAATCAGACATGATGAGAAATCAAAAAGAGAGATCAAAAACAAGCAAAGGTCAAACCAACAATATCGAAACGAAATCAAAATCCAATCAAGCGAAAGCCAAAGCCAAAGTGTACTTCACCAAATAATACTGC
>NC_061090.1:49993088-50005588 GCF_015104395.2 Macrobrachium nipponense | reverse complement strand
TAGTGAAGCTATTATATTGTCAACACATGAGTTAATAAGTTGAATTCTAAACTAATAAAGTTATCAATAAAAAAAATGTTAAAAATAAAAACTTTTCTGTCCCAACAGCTCTGACCTGTGAAGGCAGCAGGGCAAAATAAGTGGAGGTATTAAGACAAAATGGATAACGACATAAGGGTGTGGATTCCCCAGAACCAGAACCAGGATGGGACAGAAATGGAGAAATGGGAGGGGTCAGAGTCCTGGAAAAGGGATCAGAGTCTTGGAAGGGGTGGGCAGGTCCTGGAAGGTCCTTCTGGCGTGGGTGACAAAGACAGTCCTGGACGAGGGTGGGGCCCTTCTTCAGCAACAAAGAGTTTGATGTGTTTTATTTGCCCACCGTCGCCAGCGTGGGAGAGAGAGACAGAGACAGAGAGAGAGAGAGAGAGGAGAGGATGAGTTCGAAGGTGGTTTTCTTGCAGAGCTTTTTTCACCTTTTACTGTTTTGTCGTATGTGACAGTCATCATCATCATCATCACATTTTCATAGTATGGATCTCAATGAGCGTAATACCTGTAACGATTACCAAGTCGATAACGCCACTGAAATCCTGATTTTTCCTCAGTCCGCTGGTCGGTGGTTCGAACCCACGAGAGGACGAAATTAATATCGACTAAAAAATTCCCCTTCGGTTAACATATATGAAAATGTATTAATTCCGAGGTAGAGCAAATTGGATAGTAAAGGACATTGTAGCTTAATGCATGTATATGAATCACGGTGATGTGATAAAAATTAATAAAACGCATAGATCTGCCACTACATACATACATGCATACATACATGATGAAAATGTTCTGGTATTTTCATATATGCATTATATTTACATCAAGTATGTACGCAGTGGGAATAGTCTCCACTACCACTATTATGTCAAGTATTTTCATAATATGACATCTGTGCACACGAAGACTACCAATCTTTCACCTTTATAGAAGTACAGCGAAACATTTCTTTGGAATATAACATTTAGGCTAAAAAGTCAAGCACTGGGACCTATGAGGTCAATTAACACTGAAAGGGGAATGGCGAGTAAAAGGTTGTAACGGTGTAACAAGAGGAAAACCTCGCAGTTGCACTATGAAGCAATTATTAATAGTGTGTGGAAAGTAAGAAGGAATAAAAGAGAGTATGAACGGAGGTACAGCAAAAAGAATGAAAGGAGGTGCAGGTAGGGGCCGAAGGGACGGTGCATAGATCCTTAAGTGATGCCTACAGTGCACCGCGTGATGTGCACTGTTGGCACTAAGCAACTCCCCTCCCCACCATGGGGGAAACATTTAATTATGCTTCTGCAAAGTACTGTCCATAAAAGATGTCATTGGTTCCAACATAGGCTACTCTATGCAGGTATTTGCTGTCATGATGATAAGTGTTACATTCACTCATGAACTGTCTAAGATGAAAACTTTATGCGGCACCATGTGAAGTTTTTGCGAGGTGTGATTCATATTACACATTAAACAATAGAGCCAAAGGCAAAACCTTTTACGGCCTCAATAACCATCTATCTATCCTTGGGTACCTCTCTCTTGACCGCCGACTATGTATGTGTATAAGTCTGTAAAACATCTAGCAACCTCTATAATAATTAATACATAAGTATTCATTTATATTATTTTCAAAATTAGTGCTAACACCTTCTACCAAGGTCTAACGGATAACAATGACTCACGATAGTTTGCTTTTCCATAAATTTCTCTTTGACAGTTTCCAATTAGAATTCAAATGTTTAACGTCGGGTGTAAAATCCTCAAAATTACACGTTTTGCTTTATAGCTCTCAGCATTTGCATAAAAAGAAAGAACATTACCCATGTCCTTGCTGAACTGCTGAAAGCAAGCAAGCATCATGGTCCCTGAAGTAGCGTAGCCAGAACTGATTTAAGGGCTGGCCAGATAGTTAACCTCTTTCTCCTGATCTGAAGGAACTTTTCTCGTGTTCGTCGATAATTCTGACTGATAACCGAAAGACTATAGCGTGCGGCTGGCTCAATGACTCTCAGGGTTCGTTCTTGATTGGCATCGGTGGCTGAGGGCTGCGTTTTTCTGAGCCCTCTCTGAGGATGGTGAGGAATGCAGGCCTTTTTTTTATGACGAATGTATTTCAGATTATTTTTGTTACTAATTTTGTGTCCAAAACGATTTCACACACAATGAGATAAAATACAGTTCGCTGGATGTCATGACGATCCCCATTTTTCCTTTTCATTTCTAGAGGCTATTGGATGCGGAAAAAAAATTCTCGTACAATACGAGAATCAGTAAACACAGAAGCAGAGGGGCAATTCCAAAGCGTGGCAGTGGAGGTAAAGGCAGTAATACACAGATCGATCGTGGGAAGCATTATCCTTGCTGGTGCAAAGAGGCCTTTCGGAAGGAGGGTAAAACTCCATAAATTCGATGGAACACTGGACGAAAAAGTACTGGTAAAAAATACGGAATGCACATCGTTTCTCAGAGGGTTAGTCACCCTCCATAAAAAACTACTTGTGAAAAAGACAAAATCCGCATTTTAGGGAGAAGACAAACGACCAGGCGGCACTTGACCTGACGTAGTCACAGGATCCGAGTCCAAATATGCTGACAAACCCTAAGCTGATGTGTGAAAAGAGTAATTTGAGACATCGTACTATGGACCCAAAAGTTCTGCCTGTGAAAGAAGAAAAATGGAGAGTTGCTTTAAATTTTCTTCTCAGCTTAATCCACAGTCGGGGATGCTGTTTTTTTATCTGGTGGCCTCCATTCTAGCAGTACGGAAAAACATGAAAGGACGGCGGAGAACCTTTGTCCGAATTCAACTGCCATAAATTTGAAATAAATTTAAAATAAATTATCAATTTTAAAGAGCGTATATACTGTCAACATATTATCAACAAGTATATATTTTCATGTATAAAACATATTCTCTAAAACTTACGATATGTATATATATATATATATATATATATAGTATATATCATATATATATATACATATATATATATATATATACACACACACACATATATATATATTATTATCTATACTATATATAACATAATGTTACACATCATAATACAGATTATATAATATATATATATATATGTATGTGTATGATATGTATGTAGTGTGTGTTCATGTGTGGATTGTAATTGAATGCGTACGTAAAACAATCTTCAATAACAGGCATGCACAAACACTGCAGTTAATTTCCAAGTAATTATTCCGTGTCAGTATGCACTTACACATGATTACCATATGGAGCTTGCAGGGCTCTTGCTGGACCCTGCTGCGCTACGGGCCTTTGATGCTCATCAAGTGGGACACGGGCATTCGAGGAACAACTTCATCCTCAGAGCTATGTCGTGATGAGATGTTGGTATCGCTTGATGTCCAAAGTACGAAAACTCCAGACAAAATTAATAATAAAAAACATATATCTGTATACACTCACACATACATACATATATATATATATATATATATATATATATATATATATATATATATATATATATATAATCAGACTGGCGATTTGCATATTTCTCATTACCTCAACCAAATCCAAGAATTTTAAATTCAGACGAATTTTACCTTAATTATAGAGCCAAAACCGGTCGTAATTTACACCCAGTCTTTAATATTGCTCCTATGATAATGAAATTAATATATATATATATATATATATATATATATATATATATGTAGTATGTATATATATATATATATACATATATATATATATATCGAGCTACAATGTCCTTTAATATCTAATTCGCTCTACCTCGGAATTAATATATTTTTCATATATGCTTAACCGAAGGGGAATTTTTTTCTCGATAATAGATTTACCTGTACTTGGGCGCGAACGCAGGTACATTATAAAATCCAGGACCGTCAGTGGAAGCGGTACCACCCAACCGCGAGAGGCTTAAAGGTATATGTCGTCTCTCACCGCAAATACTTTCTCGCGCTGAAGTATTCGTTGGTTTGGAGACAACATCAACCCGCCTCGACTCCGGTAGTTAAGTAGCGCTTTTGACAACACGTAGCATTTTACATAAGTCATATCACATTACCGTGATTCATATACATATATCGAGCTACAATGTCCTTTAATATCTAATTCGCTCTACCTCGGAATTAATATATTTTCATATATGCTTAACCGAAGGGGAATTTTTTCTCGATAATAGATTTACCTGTACTTGGGCGCGAACGTAGGTACATTATAAATCCAGGACCGTCAGTGGAAGCGGTACACCCAACCGCGAGAGGCTTAAAGGTATATGTCGTCTCTCACCTCAAATACTTTCTCGCGCTGAAGCCTCTCGCGGTTGGGTGGTACCGCTTCCACTGACGGTCCTGGATTTATAATGTACCTGCGTTCGCGCCCAAGTACAGGTAAATCTATTATCGAGAAAAAATTCCCCTTCGGTTAAGCATATATGAAAAGATATTAATTCCGAGGTAGAGCGAATTATATTAAAGGACATTGTAGCTCGATATATGTATATGAATCACGGTAATGTGATATGACTTATATCATACATATATATATATAATATATAATATTATATATATATATCATATATGTACACATATATATATATACTCAATGGTCTGTCCGGCATTGATTCACAAGCAAAGCGTGGAGACTGAGGCAACATTCGTTAATTTCCATTAAGAACATTGCCCTGCGCGGTGAAATAAGTACCAGTTTATCAAATATTGGTGGGAGGAAGCGATGGGTGTTGTTCCCAGCGGCATCCCTCAATACTTCCAGTAAACACACACATGCATGTACCCC
The DNA here is from genome assembly GCF_015104395.2 of Macrobrachium nipponense. Classification (NCBI taxonomy): domain Eukaryota; kingdom Metazoa; phylum Arthropoda; class Malacostraca; order Decapoda; family Palaemonidae; genus Macrobrachium; species Macrobrachium nipponense. Next base: position 50,000,757 of record NC_061090.1, on the reverse strand, counting down.
CTAATCTGGGGGTACATGCATGTGTGTGTGTGTGTGTGTGTGTAGTCCTAAGCCATATCCATGACAAAAAAATTATCCTGCTAAGACATACTATCTGAACTCGCCAGCAATTACTTGTCACACGAGAAGCATATATTGTGTGTTCTACTTCATTGTGGAAATCAGTGTGCATGGTTTTATTCAACTTGTTCCGAAGATAGGATACCACTAAAATGTCTCCTTATCACAATGCCTTTTCCTCAACATGGTAATGTATCTCAAGAGTTATGAGATTTAATAGCCCGCATTTTCTTTGGATTAATATTTTTCATCCACTGCCATTTCATCTTCCTATTCATATTTCTAAATTAATATCTCTCCCTTCGTTTTATTATTCCGTCTCAGCAGATTTGACTTCAGGTTAATGACTTGAATATGGTTTTTTGTTTGTTTGTATGGTGTTTTTTCCGTTGCATGGAACCAGTGGTTATTCAGTAACGGGACCAACGGCTTTACGTGACTTCCGAACCACGTCGAGAGTGAACTTCTAGCACCAGAAATACACATCTCTCACTCCTCAATGGAATGACTGAGAATCGAACTCGCGGCCACCAAGGTGGCACGCCAACACCATACCAACCACGCCACCGAGGCGCTATAACTTGAATATGGACGGCATTTCAGAATTATCACTTCGGCAACGTAATTGCACAAACATGTAAATGAAAAGTCAATGAGGAACGTTTCGCTTAGATCTTCCACCATTATAAGATTAGTCATCATTCAAGAAAGGACTTTAGGAAACGGTTACGTAATCCACCCTCAGGGAAAACGATCGATACGAATAAAAATTTTGCGAAAAAGTGAGGCTTAAAATTCCGGCTCATTTTCTTCTACCCAAACACAGCATTCGCTCGTGGGCCTTTATGTAGACAGTTCAGGAAACAGGAGGTGGCGGCGGCGGCGTCTAATGCATATCACAGACAAGAACAGATTTCCATGGAGGGAAACTCTGTTTGCTTTATGATTCTGCAGAGGCGCATATATAATTCCAGCGTTTATGCTGTTTTAGGTCACTGAGGCGCAAAAACACCGCCAGAAAATCCTCTTCCAAGTGGCGCATTAGTCCTCGGAGAGACTCGAGGCGTCTTTTTGTTCCTCCTCGTTACTCAGGGATCCTTAATGTATGCAAATCAATGGATGAGCTCGATGCCTAACTTGGTGGTCCAAATCACTTCGGCCACGCAGTGCCACAAAGGTGTAGAAAGAAATTCGAAAGACATAATTTCTCTATGTTCATTGGTCAGTTCTAGGTAAGTGACCAATCAGACAAAAGATATTAAACGCAGTTGCATCTAAGGGAAAAAAGAATACTGAAAGTTTTCACGACTTTTGATTGGAGGAAGAATTCAGGTCACCCATTCAAAACTAAAGGCAGTAACGTGGTCTAAAAGCTTTCTGAGCTCGGAGGGCATTTAACTTGAAGATACACAAATCATACTCCTTTTCCTAGAATCCACCATTTGTGTCTTGTGGATTATTTAAAAAGCAAACAATCTGACGTGACAGCCTAAATTTAACTCCCTAGTTAGAGGTAAAGCAAATTCATATTTTGTATAAATTTGACGGACGGACTGTATGTAAGTATGTATGTTCGCTATAGACGGCGAAACTACAGGACCGAATGGAACCAAAGTCGGACCATAGATGTAGAATTTATATGGAGTTGTTTTTAACCAGGTGCCGCTTTGAACCGAATATCCGGCCATGCTAACGTCTCTAATAGAACTTTTCAGGAGGATTCCAAAAATACTCTTACTTTCCTTCTGCGATGAATGATAACGATGATATTACGGTTCAAACAATGCCAGCCTACGTTTGCCCGCCGCCAGGCACTATAATGAATGCAGTTCCTCATGAAAGGCAGATCCGAAAATTTACAAAGATATGTATAGAGACTAGACGTATACACACGCATGAGAACAAACTATACATATAGTGTTTTTATTAATCTCCATGTCCTTAAATTTTTCTTTCTAGGGAAACCGAAAGAAATTTTTCTAGGGAAACTGAAAGAAAATGTTCAAAAGAAATTGAAAAAATTTTTAACGGGAAACTGAAAGAAAATTTTCTAAGGAAACTGAAAGAAAATTTTCTACGGAAACTGAAATAAATTTTTCTAGGGAAATTGAAAGAAAATTTTCTAAGGAAACTGGAAGAAAATTTTCTAAGAAAACTGAAAGAAATTTTTCTAGGGAAACTGAAAGAATTTTTGAGGGAAACTGAATGAAATTTTTTCTAGGGAAACTGAAAGGAATTTTTCTAAGGAAACTGAAAGACAATTTTCTACGGAAACTGAAATAAATTTTTCTAGGGAAATTGAAAGAAAATTTTCTAAGAAAACTGAAAGAAATTTTTCTAGGGAAAATGAAAGAATTTTTGAGGGAAAGTGAATGAAATTTTTTCTAGGGAAACTGAAAGGAATTTTTCTAAGGAAACTGAAAGAAAATTTTCGAAGGAAACCGAAAGAAAATTTTCTAGGGAAAATGTTTTTAGGGAAACTGAAGAAACTTTTCTAAGGAAACTGAAAGAAATTTTTCTAGGGGAACTGAAAGAAAATTTTGCAGGGAAAATGAAAGATATTTTCTAAGGAATCTAAAAGAAATTTTTCTACGGAAACTGAAAGAGATTTTTTTAGGGAAACTGAAGGAAATATTGCTAAGGAAAACTGAAAGAAATTTTTTCTAAGGAAACTAAAAGAAATTTTTCTAGGGAAACTCAGTGAAATCTTTCTAAGGAAACTGAAAGAAATTTTATTAAGGAAACTGAAAGAAATTTTTCTGGGAAACTGAACGAAATTTTTCTAGGGAAACTAAAAGATATTTTTCTGGGAAACTGAACTAAATTTTTCTAGGGAAACTGAAAGAAATTTTTCTAGGGAAACTGAAAGAAAATTTTCTAAGGAAACTGAAAGAAAATTTTCTAGGGAAACTGAAAAAAAATTCTAAGGAAACTGAAAGAAAACAAGGGTGTGCATGGAATAAACCGGATATGCCAACAACGGTGACTCCTCTCTTTCAGCCTGCCTGCCTGTCTGTCCCTGGTCTCCGATAATTCGATTACTCTAACGGCGTTCGTCTATTCGCATTCCGTTCAAGGCGTATACCACAGATGACAGCTACGTAGTTGTCTGAAAATACAGCATACAAATATATATAGACTATATATATATATATATATATATATATATATATATATATAATGTAATATACATATATACGTTTGTATGTATGTGTTAGAAGTTGCCTACAATAATGAATGACGGACTGCACTCTCGGTTTTGGACATAAAAGGTTATAGGGTAAGCCCATTAGCCCCAACGTCTTGGAAGGCACAGTACACTGAAGAGAACGTAGTAGAGAATGAAGAAGAACAACTAAAAGGTTACAAAAAAAAGAAAAAAAAAAAAATTCTGATTGGGCATTTCTGCCTCAAATGTTAGTCTCTCTCTCTCTCTCTCTCTCTCTCTCTCTCTCTCTCTCTCTGGCAATCTCTAGTTTCCAACGTGAATGTCACATAAACTTGAATGAGCCCAACGTATGCGAATTGATGGCAAGAGGTGGTTAACTTCTACGTGACATTCGTAAATGGTGTACTATTCCGTGTAGATTTCTATCCTTCGCGTCGAAGCCGAGGTCAAGTGCTGTGCCATAGAATTGTATCTGGGATATGTCTTGTAGGGGGACGTGTACCCATCTGTGACGTTATTATTACTAGTATGAACAAGGCGTGATCCGGTCTCCAGCTTACTTGGGCGCGTCCTATGATCTACGGTCAGATAGAGCTTGTTTAACCAACGAAAACTTAAAAAAATAATTTTTCTGCACTGTTTAACATGTACACTTTCATTCTAAAAAATAAATCATGAATATCCTATCTTAAAATTCTTGTATGTTTAACTCGAAACACCTTTTTCAGACCTTTTTAGGCTTTTCTACACCCCAACAACAACAAAAATAACAACAAAGTAGTTTGTAGGCTTACTCCCCGAGTAAGCGAAAATGGAAACAATGCGGGAAATTTCTCCAGTGCTATTCAAAATTCTCTTTTGGTGGCAGGACTTTAAAATTAGGTTAGTGAAAAAAAAATTAACTCAATATAAAAATGCCACGAATAAAATCAAATCAGATATAAGTTAGTAACTAATGGAAAATAAATTTGGAAAATCATAATAAAAACGAACACAAATCGTCATAAGTCATGAAGTTATGACGTCACAACGAAGTATAAAACTTCCAAAGGTATATCACTACATTGAAGTTATCGTGGTAGAGTTGAATACATAAATAAACAAAAAAAATGATAATAACTAACATCTAAATCGTAAGACAACGTGTGGTTACGACGCCTCCCAACCATGAAGATATGACGACATCGGGACATCATGCATTGACTGTGACGTCATGCATTGCCTGTGACGTCATCGAGACGTCACTGGAGCAGCGAATCACCAGGTCTACTATTGTCAAGGCACTGAATAGTTTGGCTATGGGGGAAATAAAAAGAATAACACTTGCTTAGTAACGAGACACGCGACACTCTCTTAGAGACTTTTCATCGAATATCAGTTTACCTTTTGGTTACCTATCTTACCTGGCTTTAAGAAATGCCTTTGAAGGCTTTCTACACAACACTATTCAGTCTATTATAAATATCGTTCACCACCCACGACAGAAAGGGGACATGGTTTTCATGCCTGTGCGTTTGTCTATCAGGTCTTTTCGGTTAAGTATAGAATAGAATATACAATTTATGTCGAAGCCCAAGCGCTGGGACCTATGAGGTCATTCAGCGCTGAAAGAAAAATTGAGAGTAAAAGATAACAAAGGTGTAACAGGAGGAAAACCTTGCAGTTGCACTATGTAACAATTGCTAGAATAGAGTAGAAAGTAAGATGGAAGAAAGAATATGCATGGAGGTACAGTAAAAGGGATAAAAGGGATTACAGCTAGGGGCCGAAGGGACGCTGTAAAGTACCTTAAGTAATGCCAACAGTGCACCGTGCATGAGGCGCCCTGACGGCACTATCCCTCTACGGGGGCCGGTTTTAAGTATAGGCTCAAAATAGTATCATGAGAAGATCGAGTCATACCAACCAGTACATTCGCCAAAGAATACATCAAGATGTTTTAATGAATTAAAATATATATCCGATGGTGATTGTCACCCCCAATATCATGGACAGGAGGTCACATCTGTATGGTGGATGAAAATCAGATTAAAGTTTAGGTTTATGGTTATACCTTGGAATTTTTTTTTTTTTTATCGAGGCACGGTGTCATTTGGACACACATTCTAGTTTAATTTCTTTAAAAGGATAAAATTTCAGTCTTTTTTTATTGCTGTTGGAAACAAGAAAATAACCAGTGTATTAACTCATCCTGGTCACATATTTAGCAAACTAAACCAGTTATAGTATTCATAACATTTAACAATCATGCTTTTCCTGAAAGATGTATCATTTCTTTTTGTGATCTTCCAGTCTCTTCTTGGTAAGTGTTGAAGACTTTTCGTCCCTTCCAAAGTTCCCATGAGCTTTTATGAAAGCGCCTCAACAATAATTACACATCAACCAAAAATTCAAGAGACATGAAAATTTTTATTTTTATTATATATATTTGTAAATTCCAAATTAATCATGGTAAGGAAGAGACGCCGCACGTGATTATTGCTATTGTTGCTAAATATGAAAACTGGCCGCGTGCCAACACGGGCTCTTGCTCGTGAGTGCTGTCAGTCAAGATAAAATGACCGAAAACGCGTCTTGGGGAATAACTGTTCTCTAGGACGGGATCAACCGGCGGACCACCTGCTGAGGATTTAAAAAGACGCCAATTAAAACGCCCTTCTGAGGCGGTCACTTGAAAGAAACTTCCCTCTCCCATCCCACCCCCACCCCCACCCCCACACAGGCCTGCTCATTTTCCTAACGCCCCCGCCCATATCTCTCCATAAAAGAGGTGGGGGTAGAGTGACGATACGAAGGAACAAGGATGGAGGGGGGTTGGTGAGGAGGCCCAGAGGGTAGGGGGGGAGGGGGTGTACAAGAACGAGAAGTGGGAGAGCGGCCCTTCTTGCGAATGATGGATTATGATCCATTGAGCTTAAATTGACTTCCATTATGAGGAGCAAACTGGCTAGGCCTCTCACAGCACCTTCGCAACACTTGTTTTTAGGTTCGTTTGTTTGTGTGATCTAGTCAACACACGACCGTGTCTGAAAGCGCTTTCATGCACGCCTGGGCGTCAATGCCGAAATCCTCGAAGATTTTCTTTGAAGAGTTTCAAGACTATGAACGTTAATTCCTTTTCCTGTTTAAAAATAGTAAAAGTCTTCGCGAGCTATTTATGCCGTTTATAAATAAGCAAATGTGCGTTTGCAATTACATAAGTTCTCCCTCTCCGATTTGGAGTCGTCGAATTAAAGATGCAAATGTATGCGAGAGACGCTGATCAACTGGCGGTTCCCCGGTATAAACATTACCATGTTTACATCTGGCAGCAATACCGACCGATGTTTAAGCGTTCGGGAAGTCGGCGTTTCGGGGATTCTAAACATCGGTGTCTGAAGCAAATTTGTCTGAGCACATCAGCAAATGATCATGTTTTGCTGTCTTGACTTTCGCTGCCACCCACCTCGTTCCGTATTTGAAAGGGAAATGGACCTAGAAAACTTGGCATATCCAGCAATAGCCGAAAGCAGGGCCGTCAGTCAGCATTAGTGGGAGGAGGAACTGGCGAGCAGGAATGACGACACTTTCAGTCGAAGGTGGACTGAGTGTGTTATCTGCCGCCGTCAGCTCTGAATGGTAAAAGTAGAGTGAAATGAAACATGAACTACAAATGTGGACAAATTGTTAAGATTAAAAGCCAATAAGAAAAACAATAGTAAATGTAAAAGTGCTCTCTTGTTAAATTATGAAAATCAACTGTAAGGCGGATTAAAGATAAGAATTGACTGTAGGGTTAAAACATTTTGAACATTCTCACTAAATACAGATGAACAGTCAGATGTACAGACATTACAATGAAATCCTGACATAAAAATTACACATAAGTTGATTAGATGTAACGGAAAAGATTCCATTTCGCCGCAGGGAGTATCACACAATAATTTCATTTTTATGAAACGCCTAATAGTTCACTTGCCGAAACAAAAAATTAAAATGCAGACTTTATGAAAGGATTTTTTTGGTTTTACCTAAAAAGAATTGTAAATAAATCCTTAATAAATCATATTTGTGAAACGTGAAGTGTACAAATGGGTAAGAGTTAAAAAGAGGCGGATTTATAGAAGACGCACTAAGAAATACACACAGTCGAAGGTCAAGTTCTTTTCAAACAGGAGAATATGACCAAAGGCAAATCAGAAGGTTATAATAGTTTCGAAATGGGAAGATTATTACATGATATAAACATACTCAAATTATACAATATTATATCTCGTTTTCTTTCATCCCCTTCAGACTCATCTTAAATCTACATTAAATTTCAGATATTTGTTTATGTGAAAAGAGTAATGGATCGCAAGTCACATCAATTACAAATACAAGGAATTACATACATCAGTACATTAAAAGTACTAAAAGTAAGCACGTATTCAAACGTATTGTAGTGGGTGCGAAAGCTCT
>NC_061090.1:49963088-49985588 GCF_015104395.2 Macrobrachium nipponense | reverse complement strand
GATCGGCGGTCTGGATTAGTGAATGAGCCATGTACATAATTACATGCTCTCTCTCTCTCTCTCTCTCTCTCTCTCTCAAGAAAGCTGACATGCAACTAAGTATATAGCCTACGTGTAAGCTTCAATAATGAGAGTGTAGTCTACCGCCAGTTGGGAGTTTAGAGTTGAACTGCTTTTTTCAATAACAGAAATCAGAAAAAGATTATAAATGCAATGCTTAGGGCCGTATCAATAGTTTAATCTAATGGGAAATCTTTAGAAAATACGACGCAGTGATAAAGGAATCTAAGAGCGAAATAATGCATTAAAAAAAATCTGTTGACCACATTATAAAGAAATTAACGTTTGCTCCATTCATTTTCTTTGCTACAGATAAAAAATACTAGCGCACAAACCAACATTATATATATATATATATATATATATATATATATATATATATATATAATATATATATATATATAATATATATATATATATATATATAAATATATATAAATATATATATATATATATATATATATATATATATATATATATATATATATATATATATCATGGCCATATCTGATAAGACATTTTTACTAGCAATCACATCATCTGAAGTATTCGCAATTATTACTAAAACCTTACTATTTCTAAAACTCTACAAATGAGAGAGAGAGAGAGAGTACCCATACACAACAAGGATCTGAATTCAAGCGTTCACCTTCCCGTACTTCTTAATTAATTTAGTAATTATATCTGCGGGGGCAAATTAAGGCATCGTTCTCTTTACCAATTTAACACGCATGGCGAAGGGAGGCACGACCAGGTGAGCAATAAAAATTATTGTGCAATTAAACTTCTTCTCATGAGGAGGCCAAAGACTTTTGGTACGCGTGTGTCTGAGGGGATGTGGTAGATGTACCAAACACGGGCTCTTGCTTGTACGAGTTCCTCTTGATGTCTTTATACCAGTTTATCAGATAAATCGTCTCTTGATGGATACGAAATAAGGGGGCTTTTTGGTTTTCGCGGTCGCCTATCAATCCGGTGGTCCGAAGTTCAATACTCGGCTTGGCCAACGCGGAATCAGAGGTATTTATATCTGGTGGTTGAAATTTATTTCTCGATATAAATGTGGTTCGGATCCCAGAATACGTTTTAGATCCCGTTGCTAGGTGACTAATTGGTTCCTACCCTCGTAAAAATATCTAATCCTTCGGGTCAGCCCTAGGAGAGCTGTTAATCAGCTCAGTGGTCTGGTTAAACTAAGATATACTTAACTTTTCTTTTGAATAAAAACGCTATAAAATGGTCTTTGTCGATAAATAGGAAATAAAATTGTCTATGATATATGAAAAAATATAAAATAGTCGTTGTGAATATTAAATAGAATGTCTTTGTAACCGAAAGGAAATCAAAAGGAATTTCTTAATGGACAGGAAATGAAATGAAAATGGTCTTTGGAATGGAAATTTTATAAAACTAAACATTGGTGAAAATGGGATCAAAAAAGATAATCAAACGATTAAACATTCCTAAAGATTAAGCACTAAAGAGATGTGGAATCCTTCTGTATCCATATTGTTAAGCAAAAAAATGAGTCATAAAGTATTCCTGGAAATCTCCCCGAATTACCCTCGCACCCGCCCCACCTTAAGGAGGTTAGCCCACCCCCAACCCAAAACATGACCAAACGAAAAACGAGAGGAGTCTCATACAATGATATGTAACATCCCTCTTTGAACTTCGTGAGCCCAGACTCCTATAACGAAAACAGGACTCAAATAAAGGTTGAATTTCCCCAATAACCTGAAAACGAATGGCATGTTTCTAGGATGTCGTGCAGTTGGAAATTCAGAAGTTCAAGCGAAAATGCAGTGCATTACTACTCTAATACTATTCTCATTGCATTTTAATACGTTTTTATCTTTCTTTTTTTTTCTTTTCTAATAAGTGGTATCTCTTCTTTCTGTATTTCCCTTTACGTCCTCTTGCTTCTTCCTAATGAACACCTTAATATTCTTTGGAAGATTGAATTTCTACTGAATAATAATAATAATAATAATAATAATAATAATAATCACTGGATTTTCATTTACTTGACAATGTGAGCAATAGTGTCGAACTGCCAACACGTGAAAGCCCGTTCAGAAGGACTAATTATAACTCTCGGCTGCAAGAATAAAATTATGAAACTCCAAAGAAAGGAAACCATACAAGTAAATTTTCCCACTTAAATGTCAAATATAAAAATAAAATATAATCCATTTACATACAGCACAGGAAACGCCTTTGGTAGAGCTCAAAATGCAAAATATTACCAGAGAGAAAAAAAAAACATACCCGGAAATAACTTACACAGAACCAGATTTAGAAGCCGGGAACTGAAAAAGTAAAATACAAAAATAAAAACTAGGTTATTCAAAACAGGTCATTTAGCTATTGGTGCAATGCACCAAAAACTAGCTTAAATATCAAGACTTTTTAAATAAGATAAAGCTGATACTCAGCCTCTTATCTACAGCATGAGTCGAACAAACGTTGAAAACCCAGTGACCACAAAATAAAATAACTACATCAATTTCAAAAACTTCCTCACAAAAACTCATTATACAAATAGACATTAAACATATGTCTGAAGCTTTTTAAACGTGATTTAGTTTCTTTAGCATTTTATCGTAGTTAGGCTTTCAACGAATAATTATTCGACCCATGCTGTAAATAAGGTGCTGATTATCAATATACTCTGGTTAAAAAGAATTTCAATGTTTATAGATAGTCTTAGGTACATGTGTAAGTGTTTACATAATAAAAATATGGAATGTTAGTCCATATATATAAAAGTCTAAAACTAAAGAGGTCAACCAGATTGCTTGCAGGAATGTGATCAGAACTAGAGACGCTAAAGATGACGTATAAACAAGTAAGTGTAAGCTAAGATAACATGCCGTCACCTGTAGTCATTCAATTGTTTATAAACATTAGTCCAAGCTCCCTGCTTGAGACAACTACCCCGACCTATTATTCAAACGGCCTACGTGATCTGTAGCGTGTCTCATTCGATTGTGTGTTCGTATGAAACTATGTCATCTGATAGTATGTTCATATGTTCGAACTACTGTCTGTTCCTTCATAACTTGTAACAGAGATGGTAGACAAGCAAGAACAGAGTTAGCTATCGTCATTAGAAGACCTGTACCTCTTTACCTAAGCTTTATCATGTAGAGGAATAGGATTAGCCATCATCATTGGCAGAAGCGATCAAGCTATCGTTATTAGAAGACTTGTACAATCATACCTGATCTTCACCATGTAAAACTTCAGAAGAAATTATATCTATTTATTTTTATACTTAGTGTTTTCTACAAGAACCTCACCGAACCATGAGTTTAACACATCGTCGTAAAGATAATACCGACTTCGTAAGTGATCTACAAAACCCCAGACACTCCATTGAAGATGGAAGTGCAATACCAACCGACTTAGCGTATAGATTATCGCTAGTCTAACATTACCTCATAGGGCGCCTTATCATACAAGGCACAAGCCCTAATAATTGGTGGCCAGCGGACCAGAAGAACTCTACAACGTCCTACGAAGAAAAAACCAGAATAATAAATCATGTATCATAAGAAGTCAACGACGACGGAAGCAGCAGATTCTTCAAGCAACCTAGTATCATCATTAGTGAGCGACTTCAGAAAACAAGATTCGTCAAGCAACTTAGTATAATTGTTTAGTGAATAACTTCAAGAAACAAAACCGACGTGTCCTTTTCCTACGGCAACGGAAGCTTCGTCTCTCATTAGAATCATTCAATAAACATCGTTAGTGAGCGTTTCCGGCACTGCAAGAAACAAACCGAACGCGTCTGCAGCACATCGGATTTTCAAGGGCTCGAATCATCGAAACAACGCGCACGGGGGAAACTGAAGCCAAACCAGGTCGTCCGCTAAATAGAGGAGGACCAAGGCCGTGTGTCGTTATCGGAACACCGTGACTTCCCACAAAAGCAAGCTAAGTACAATTTTTTTATTCATTTGGAGTACTTTGAGTGTTTCCTTTGCAGGTCGAATTTCGTTATTCTGTGGCTGAAGTTACGAGACATTCTTAATCTTACTTTTTTACAGAAATTATCTATATCATTGAGATTTCGCTACTGCGAGTTTTTATCTTTGAGTGTCTGTTTCCAGAAGTTCTACTGAAATATCATAATCATATACTATGTTAATTTTATCATTTTGGGTGATTATTAATCCTTACGTGACAAATCATATTAAACAGTGAATATGCGTTTACGCAAGTGGGGACGTCTGTATTTATACGGATGCATGGATAGGGTCGTTAAGCACCGTAGTGATTAGAAAACACACAAAAACAAGTGGAACACCCGTACAAATCTAGATAAATTAGAGGTAACACTATTTCGGGTCATGACAATAAATGCTCCTTTTGCAAGTCCCGATCGCAGTTTTAGCCTTGAGTTTTTGAGTTATATAAAATATCGAACCTCAATGACTCAACTCAACTTTAAAAATATGGCTGGATTGCAAGGAATAACATGTCTGTAAAAAACTTTCATCAGGCCAAATGCGCTGACCAGGATCTCTCACTATTTCAAATTTTAGCAAAGAATGATTTACAAACAGTTAATATTGCATACAGTAGAGATAACTTGTCTTATTAGTAATCGCTCAGTTCCTAATAGTTAGTCATTCATTGCTTTATACGTAACCAGCAACGTAATGCTAAAAACACACAATATGTTGCAGATGGTAATAAAGAGAAGGATCCTAATTATTACAAAAAGAAATAGAAACAGTAGCCTTTCAGAATCAAACAAGCAAACTCGGTTACTGTGTCACCTAGTCAAGCGGTCAAGGTTAGTCAAAAACTGCCGAAGTGTTCAAAACATAGCAAATTCCACACAATAAGCGACTCTAGCAGAGTGGGGAAAAGCGATGTTGGTTCATACCAATATCTTTTTGAATTAAAAAGGATTTTTCCTATGAAACACACGACCGTATAAGTAATCAGAGCAGGTTTTCGTGTTTTAATTTTTAATACATAAGTTTATAATAAATACTGGTGGATTAAGCCCAACTGTACGCGCCGTAAAAATTAGAATATCTTGTTTTATTTCTTTAGTACACGCAATATCTTGTATTTACGGACTCACCGTCTGTTGTTCGAACTTCCCTAATGAGAAGTCCGGATAAGCGAGCGCTTACAGATACCTCTATAGTTATAAAAAAAAAATTGATCTGTATCTAGTGTAATTGTAAGATTCATCTAGGGGTATACAAAATATTATCTTACATCCTGCAAAATAAGGCGTGTTTATCAAAGGTAAATCCTATAAACCTTCAAACATATTAAAATCCGTTTGAACAAAAATGAGACAGTTAATCAAATAATAACTTATATAACGGAACTATACATTTGTCTCATAAATCGTAACATTGTTGTTTCAAATGAACCCAACAGAATTCTCCCACAACCGCAGTCGTACTTTGCACGCAAAAATCTCGAGAAGCATGCACCCTCGAATGTCTTAGTGCGTGTAAAAAGACTTTGCTGGGAAATGAAATTTTTAATCCTTCCCGACACTCTGAAATATAACGATTTCCGCGAACAAAGCCCTAAAAGTATACATATCGTGGATACGGAAGTTATAAATATCGCATTTTTTATTGTTGCTAATTTTTAATCACGCCCAACCAGTCGTGGATGAATCTCTCTGATAATCTATCTAAAGTAATATCCGTAAAGTCATTCAAGCAGAGGTGATTCAGCAGAATTTTTTTTATCTTCTACCTGAATACCAGGAAGTTTCTCCACTAGCGAGTGATCTCTGGGAGAAAAACGGATGTCATTGAAAACAAAATACGGTCTAAGGACAAACATAAAGCTATATACGTACCTTCGTGTAGAACACCAATGAAATTTCAAAATAGAAATAAATGACGACGTTGAAAAATGTTAGTAATAGGAGTCATTAGGAAATCAAATAGCCCATATAATTTTTCTCTCAAACGTCATGTCATAAAGGATCGGACTTGGCGTATCTGCGTAGATTTCTGTCGCTTAAACAAGGAAACGACTTCCGATAGTTTCCAGTGCGATGTACCGACGACATCTTATCTCTGTTAGGTTAGAATAAATTTTTTTCACCAACTTGGACTTACTTAAATGCTTTTACCAGATACCATTACCTAAGTGATTGTACCTCATACACCGTTTTCAGCACACCCAGGGGACATTATCAATTTTTACGTATGCCTCCGGCTTACGTTGCGCCCCAATTACAATATAGTGTTTGGAGACTTTTAGGGGATAACCTACATGCCTATATGGATGATCTTGTAATCCTTTCTAATACCTTAGAAGTACATTCACATAAACTAGAGCTAGTGCTACAGAGACAAAGACAAATAATCTCAGAGTAAAATATCTAAATGTGAGTTTTTTAAAACCGAACATGTTTATCTGGGTTTTATGTGTCTAGTCAAGGTCTTAAAAGTAGTCCATGGTAAGGTGTCGGCTATTCATAACTTTCCGGTACTTATTAACGTAAAAGGGGGATACAGCACTTTTGCGCTGTAGTGGGTATTACAATCGTATTGTAAATATGTAACTCTTTCAATCATGACAGCTCCTTTAACAGATCTTACGAAGAAGAGCGTAGATTTATTATGGTCTGAAAAGCATCAACAGGCGTTCGATATCTTAAAAGCGAAAAATGCAGCTTACCTAACTTAAAAATCCCTGATTTAACTAAGGAATTTTTTTTTTATTGCAACAGACGCCTCAGACCAAGGGGTAAGAGGGATACTACTTCAGTAATATGATAAACAGTTCTTCCCTATAGCTTTTTATTCACGTAAACTAAAGCCCTCTGAAAGTAAATATACAGTAATAGGCAAGGAAGGGCTAGGTATCTTTAACTCACTAGTATATTTTAAGTTCATAATCTATGGCTATCCTGATAAAGTCCTTACTGAACATGAGTCCTTTACCGAGTTTTTTCAAAGGCTTTAATCACAGTCCAAAAGGAACTCGGTGACAATGATCATTCAGGTCTTTGGAGCCAAGATAAGATATCTACCTGGGAAAGCAAATATCATAGCTGACGCATTATCCCGCAATCCCGCACCATACAACAAAGAACCATTAATTGGACTAAAAGATATAGAAACATCCGTGCCTATTGTTAAAAACCGTATCTAAACAAGAAATTCCTTAACCCAAGAGATCGCGAGCATTGAATATCTGGGTTGGAGCGCAGAACTGTTACAAACTGAACAAAGCAAGAGTCAACAGACATAACCCAAACAATAAACACTTCGAAACGGAAACAGAGTCAGCAGCAATAAACACCAAACAATAAACACTTCGAAACGGAAACAGGGTCAGTGGCTAAGCAAAAACAATAAACACTTTTGAGCAGAAACCCTAAAGCAAAAGTACATTTAAAGTATGTGTATCAAAATAATGTAATCAAATGTAATATTATATGTAGGTCTGTGACGAGGAAAACCCGAAGAACACAGCAGATGACTAACGACCAGGTAGTAGTAATAATCTTTCTCATACCAATCGTCATAAACTGGTTGCATTCCGTCATCCAGGGTTCCCTCCTTTTTCACAGAAAGCCAAATCACTGTTTTCTGGCCTACAATGCTTACAGATATAAAAAGCACATAACTAATTGTAACACGTGTCATGAAAACAAGGGATACACTAAGACACCTGTCAGTTTAGGGGCCTATCCTGTGCCAAATCAATCCTTGAAAGAATATACGTAGAATTATTAACAGAATTACGAGTCTGACAGAGGGAATAAACACTTCTTAGTGTTAATAGTTCCTTGACACGTTATATAGAATTAATAGCACTAAAAACAAACACCGCAATTGAGTGCGTTACGAATATTTATGAGTGCTAAATCAGTAAACATGGAATTCAACACATAATAATCTGTGACTCGGGTGGTGTAAATCAATAATAATCTCCTTAACACGTTGTGTGAATTCCTTTCCATTAAGAAAACCAATAATATATTTTATCACCCAGAGTCAATCGGTTTGGTAGAATAACGGATAATTAAATAGGAAGTGTCAATGTCTTACGAGTTACAACTCGTGATATTGGATCCGACCGGATTATAGCGGTTCTCGCGGTTTTAAATACCTTTATCATTTATATCTTGTATCTATAGAATTGATGCCGCAAGTAGCCTTATACGGTACGTCGCTAGAACACTTTTCCACATATTTTTCAAGCCAACCATTTAATTTATCAAATATATTAAAAAAATTATAAATAAATAAAATATTAAATATAAAAATAAATTAAATATGGATACAAGTGGAGTCAATAATAATACATCCGTAAGAAGTCGGAAGGGTTACAAATTATAATAAAAAAGGAATCACGATAATATCAATAAGCAAAACGTAACCATTAAATATCCAAATATATAGCGTAAAGATTTGAACTCTAACTTAACGCTTTAGTAATGACAAATAAGCTAAAAGTTCAAACACATATCCAAAATCTACTGACATATTGTCTGTCCCGGTGATTTATATTAGTAGTCAATGAAAAAAAAAAAATTAAATAAATAAATAAATAAATAAAATAAACTAATAATAAATGAAATAAATAAAACAAAATAAAAGAGATTTTAAAGTCAGGAAGTCTAGAAGTGAAAATGTTATCTATGGAATGAGTCAATAACTAAATCTCCTGTTTAGAATAAGACTACTTTTAATAACAATATACATACATACATACTATATATATATATATATATATATATATATATATATATATATATATATATACATATATATGTATATATATATATATATATATATTATATATATATAATAGTATATATATATATGTATATTATATATATATATATATATATATATATATATATATATATACAGAGAGAGAGAGAGAGAGAGAGAGAGAGAGAGAGAGAGAGAGAGAAATAATTGGGTACTATAACAATAGCCATAACACGCGCAACGTTTTAATCTGAGCGCTCCCATTCAAATTCTCACCTGTGACCTGATCTTTCACCTCGCACCGGAAAGGCTCCACCCTCAAGAGGAGGGATTAGCAATTAGTCACACCCAAGGGGGGCAGTGATTAGATAATAACATCAACGAATCACCACAAGTACCAGGTGGGGACAGAAACAAAGCGCCGTTTTGAAGGTGGACCTCGAAGACCTTGAAGTTGCTGGAAGGGGTTAGAGAGAGAGAGAGAGAGAGAGAGAGAGAGAGAGAGAGAGAGACGAGAAGAGAGAGAAAGAGAGAGAGAGAGAGAGAGAGGAGAACCGAGCGAACCACCGTCCCAAAAGGAGGTCAGATCCCTAGAGCAGTAGTGGTCAAGAGAAACTTCAGTTTGAATCGTAGTCTTAAAACTTAAATGGTTAAACTTGTATTTGTTACAGTATCGTTACTATTGTATTAATAAAGAAACAAACCTACACTGCATCTCACTTCAATGAAGCAAGAAATGATAAAGGAACTATAAACTAAAACAAATGAAAGAGAACAAACACAACAAATAAAAGAATGAAAGCACAACATGACATTCAGATGAGGGCGAACGGACAGACAAAAAGCCACCTCATTTATTTTCTTTTACAGAAAACTAAAACGAGAGAAAAATCTAGACCATCACAAACAAATTATGAGAAACTGTTAAAATCTTTCAGATGCCTGTTCTCAGACCAAGGATGCAAATATACCACCACCTTTAATTTCAATCTCTTAGTATAATCTAAACACAGCATCCCCTTGGTTTAAAAAAAAAAAAAAAAAAAAAAATTGTAACATTCTCTTTTTCATTTCTGCTGAATCTAAAGCAATCGGGTGATTTCTAAATAGATGCATGTCTGATGTCTGTCTGGAGTTCCCGTGATATATATATATATATATATATATATATATATATATATATATATATATATATGTATATATATATACATATATATATATATATATATATGTATAGATATATATATATATATTATATATATATATATACATATATATATATATATATATATATATATATATATATATATATATATAAAACCTCCAACTTCACCACAAACGATATTTTGGGGTTGCTGATGCGTTCTTTCAGTTCCGCCGAAAATCTAGAGGATTAACCTTAAGCTTTACTATTTTACAATGGAAAAATCTCAGTAGAGCAGGAACCACCGCTAATAACCTCCTGTGGACAATTACAAATCTAGCTGGTTATCCCTATGGGACGGACCCGCAGAGCTACCGTCCGGATTCATTACTGAAGGTCATGTTAATCTACAGAATCTAAAGCCATGGTCCCAATGTCATTATGATTGTCATTATGATTGTCATTATGTCATTATGATTGTCATTATGTAGCATTTACAGAATTTATTTTGTTCAGAATTCTGTACAAAATAAAAAAAATAAGAAAATTAAATTCTGTAAATTATGTTAATTTACAGAATCTAAAGCCATGGTCTCATTAGTATTATTATTATTATTATTGAATATAATGGCAGAATTTACAGAATATATTTTGTACAGAATTCTATACGAAATAAAAAAAAATATATAAATAAATAAATTCCGTAAATTCTGCCATTACATTCAATAAAATATTTTTGAAAGAAGGTCTGTTTCCAGTATTATTATTATTATTATTATTATTATTATTATTATTATTATTATTATTTTATTATTATTATTATTATTATTCAGAGGACGAAACGTATTCATATAAAACAAGCCAACAAAGCCCACTAACTTCAAATTAAAGCTTCCAAAGAATATGGTGTTCATTACAAAGAATTAACAGAGGGTAATGAATATACAGTCAAGAGAGCAGTTATTAGAGGAAGAAAAATGTAAATTAATATATTTCATATATAAACACTCAAAAATATAAATAATGATTAAAATACAAGGTGAATTGTTTTAGGGTAGTAATGAATTGCATCTTCGCATGAGGTTCCAAGTGCTCAACATTTCTAAGGAAGACTGTGTGAGGAACAAAGGAACGTGGCTAGGAACCAATATGTTATCTAGCAACGGGACCTACAGCTTACTGCGGGATCCGAACCGCGTCCAGAAATGAATTTCTATCATCAGAAATAAATTCCTCTGATTTCACGTTGGCAGAGCGGGGAATCGAACCCAGACCCCGAGATCGGTAGTCGAGCATGTAACAGTTCGTCCAACGAGGAACTTACTATATATTGGTGCTGCTGTTCAGCAAACCTGGTTGCTCTCGGCAGGAAAAGCGAATCAAGGATCAACTGGGAATGTTGAAAGATCCCTGTTAAATGACAGCTGATCGTGAAAGATCTCTGTTAAAATACAACTTATGAAAAACTAAAGATCTCTGTTAAATTACAGCTGATCGTGAAAGATCTCTGTTAAAATATAACTTATGAAAAACTAAAGATCCCTGTTAAATGACAGCTGATCGTGAAAGATCTCTGTTGAAATGAAATTTATGAAAAACTAAAGATCTCTGTTGAAATAAAACTTGTGGAAAACTAAAGATCCCGTTAAAGGACAGCTGATAGTAAAAGATCTCTGTTAAAATAAAATTTATGAGAAACTGACAGAAGAAATTGGTGATCATTCGATGGTCCAAGTCATAACTGCTTATTTAGGAAACAGAAACCTGCCACCACGAACCACTCTACCTAAAAGAGAGAAAGATGTGAATGATAAGTTGCACCGAGAATTTTTAAAGCTTCGGATTCATTCGTCAGGGACCCATCCACCAGCTATTATCCTACGTATATATATATATATATATATATATATAGATATATATATATATATAAGATATATATATATATATAATATATACATATATATATATATACTAGATATATATATGTATATATCTATATATATATATATATTATATATAATAATATATATACATATGTATATATATATATATATAATATATATACATATATATATATATATATATTTATATATATATTTCATATATATATATATATAGTATATATATTAATATATATATATATATATATATATAATTTTACATTATATATATATATATATATATATATATATATATATAATATATATATATAGATATATATATATTATATATATATATATATAAATAGATATATATACTATGATATATATATATATATATATATACATATATATATATATATAATATATATATTATATATATGTATATTTTATACATATGTATTTATATACATAATATAATATATATATATATATATACATATATATATATATATATATATATAATATATATATATAACCTTCCCAATCCCTTTATGTAGTCGGACTTGCAAGTCGTTCAGAATACCGATTAAAATGGATTCCGAAATTTCAGGTCTATTTTTTTTTTTTTTTTTTTTTTTTTATCTGTGAAATCAGTCAAATGACTTCCACTTTCTGCCCGGATAAAAATACCACTTGACTCATTTCCGGTGACATCCTTAGTTAAGATTGCATACAATTCTTCTAGCTGTCCTAGACCTGGTTTCTCATAACTTCTACACAGTTATAATAAAAGACAGCAAAAATAATAGCGGTAATAAAGAAATGAGCTGCTACATCAAAAGTAATCTGCATCATCTAAACCAAAGATCAAAATCTTCAAAAGCACACAAATAATGGCTCATAAAAACAACGAGACTCATCTGATTCCGATCTCCTGAAATTAGAATTTCAAATCAGCCTGGAAACCGATCACTGTGCTATAAATATCGAACAGATTACCACTTACTTCGCTAGCAATTCATTAGGAAGTCAGATGTAATCTTCGGACAAAATAATCATGAACGAAGACGCAATTTCTGAAAACAAAAAAACAATGGAAGATAAAAAGATAAAAGAGCTGGAGAGGTCCAATAAGGCAAGGAAGATATTTAAAATACATGAGCAAGTTGTGAGACAAATACTGGGTCATGAATGGAGCGTTGAGTGGCTGACGGTTGCAGAGCTGAGCCAGCTTGAATGTGAGACTGTGCAGAAATGCTGCAGAAACCAGTGAAAGTTTGAAATTGTTTGTAGACAGATATAGTTGAAAGTGAATTTTTACAAGAGTAAGCTAAGAGAGTCACTGAAAAGAGGAGAAGGGAGCGATGAAAGTGAATATGGATGGTGGAAGATCGGAAATGGACGATTCATTTGGGTGTCTGGGATTGTTCGATTTTACTGCATCACAACTGCGTCCAGTAACTTTTTATTTGTGGAGATACAAAGGACGTACATGTCAATTTGGTTTGTTGGTACAGGTAGAAATAACCCAAAAAGGACGTACATATCAATTTGGTCTGTTGGTACATGTAGAAATAACCCAAAAAGGACGTACATATCAATTTGGTTTGTTGGTACAGGTAGAAACAACCCAAAAAGGACGTACATATCAATTTGGTTTGTTGGTACAGGTAAAAATAGCCCAAAAAGGACGTACATATCAATACGGTTTGTTGGTGCAGGTAAAAATAGCCCAAAAAGGACGTACATATCAATAAGGTTTGTTGGTACAGGTAAAAATAGCCCCAAAAAAGACGTACATATCAATAAGGTTTGTTTGGTTACAGGTTAAACCAAAATGCCCAAAAGGAAACGTCATTATTCAATAAGGTTTGTTGGTAACAGGTAAAATGCCCAAAAAAAGCGTACATTACAATTGGTTTGTTGGTACAGGTTAAAAATAGCCTCAAAAAGGAAACGTACTATCAATATTGGTTTTTTGGTTACAAGGTAAAAATAGCCCCAAAAAAGGACGTACATATCAAGAAGGGTTTGGTTGGTACAGGTAAAAAAAAAAATAAAAAGCCCAAAAAAAGACGTACATTCAATAAGGTTTTTTGGTTACGGTAAAAATAGCCCAACCCAAAAAAGACGTACATTTTAATAAGGTTTTGGTTGTAAAGTAAAATTAAAAACCCAAAAAAAGGCCTACATAAAATCGTTAAGAAGGTAAGGTTTGTTTGTTGTACAGGTAAAAATAGCCCAAAAAGGACCTACATATCGTTAAAGTATGTTGGTACAGGTAAAAATAACCCAAAAATGACGTGCATATCAATTTGGTTTGCTGGTACATGTAAAAATAACCCAAAAAGGACGTACATATCAATGAGGTATGTTGGTACAGGTAGAAACAACCCAAAAAGGACATACATATCAATTTGGTTTGTTGGTACAAGAAAAAAATAGCCCCAAAAAGACCTACATATCGTTAAGGTATGTTGGTACAGGTAAAAAGTAACCCAAAGATGACGTGCATATCAATCTGGTTTGTTTGTACAGGTAAAAATAACCCGAAAATAACGTACATATCAATAAGGTTTGTTGGTACAAGAAAAATAACCCAAAAATGACGTACATATCAATATGGTTTGTTTGTACAGGTAAAAATAACCCGAAAAGGACGTACATATCAATAAGGTTTGTTGGTACAAGAAAAATAACCCAAAAATGACGTACATATCAATATGGTTTGTTTGTACAGGTAAAAATAACCCGAAAAGAACGTGCATATCAATAAGGTTTGTTGGTAAAAGAAAAATAACCCAAAAAGGACGTACATATCAATATGGTTTGTTGGTACATGTAAAACAACCCAAAAGTGCGGAAAATATATTTATGGGGATTTGTATATTTGTGTTGTGAGATAAACAAATAGAGAGAGAAAATACCTAAGTGGGGATTAAACGCACTAGAAGGTGATAGATAAGTCAAAAGGTGAGTCATAGCAGATGAAGTAAGGAAGGTAATGGGTGTATGAATTTCACTTGGAAAGACCAAGTAAGCCAAAACTGCAATGGATGAAAGGTACTGTAGAGCATTTTCGTAATTATGCAACTGAAGTTTGAAATTCAAAAGTAAATGAAAGAAAAAATGTTGAAAGTAAGCGTACAGAACGGCGTTTTAAGATGGTAGATCATACGGAGGGAATATAGAACAAGTAACAGTTTGTGGAAAAGTTTGTACAATTTAAAGATCTAGTGTTAGAGGTTTCAGAATGAAAGGGCCCTTGATATCCAACAAATAAGAAAGAGTGGAGCAGAGTATCAAGGAGTTCACTAAAATGCTAATGAGCTTTCTGTGCACAAAGGTGAATCGATTCACCATCTCAAGTATCTGTATGCCAGTGACCAATCTTTTGTACTACTCGATGATGGAGCTTCCAAGACAAAGAAACCTCATAAAGAGAGAGAGAGAGAGAGAGAGAGAGAGAGAGCAAAAAAAATCACCGGCTACCGAAACACTCAAAAAAATATTTCCGCCGCGTTCCGGATCACGATGTATTATGTAAAACATCTCTCAAGAAGACTCGTGAGCACGGGTGAACAGCTTCCAGGTGCTGGTTATATGAATAGGTAATGGGGAAAAACATGATTCGTAACATTCTCCTTCTCTGGCTGTGAAATGATACAGAACACAGCCATGTTCCGTTCCTCCGAAGAGCTTCGAGGTTATTCGCATTCTAATTCCATTTGTATCATTAACTTTCAACTTTATTTCTCATTCAGTTTTCTATTTACATTTACTTTTAATCTGCAACGGGGTTAAAATTTAGAAAGAATGTAGCTCGCACTGGTTATATGTAAAATCGGATCTCAAATTTTATACTTATTTGTCCGATGGGGGGGGGGGGGGGAACTTGCGGATGTGATTCTTCATATGTACATTTGGTCATGTTCAAACATACATGTTCGTGTTCAGATACTCTCAAGCGCCGCTGTGACTCATTCGCAGATTAGTTACCTTGATAATTATGCCCTCCCATCATGAAAGTCTAATAATTGTCCGTTCCATCAGCCCACTTTTATCGGGGCTGGTGAAAACTCCTACAGGGGAGGGGGTGAGATCCCCCCGTAGAGGGGAGTTTCAGAGTTTCAGGGGATAATTGTGACACAGATTGGCAGGTTCAACCTGGCTCTAGGACCACACAAAACACAGTGTGCATCGGTCCACACTACTGAGAGGTCACGCTAGGCTTTCTCTCCGCTAGCTTGTGTGTTTGTGTTAGCATTTTGTTGCATATTATTTGGAATGCACCTTTTGAGACAGAAAATGTTGGAAAAGGGAGGGGTTGTGTGTGGGCGGGGAGGAATGACATTCTGGCATATGGTGAATTGATTGATAGCTTATGAAATTTAGGTCTTGAGGACCAAGCGCCGGAACGCATCAGGATTATTCAACGCCCTAATGCAAATGAAATATATAAATTAGTATGATAAATCATGAGTAAATGAATGAAAGGGTCCATGGGACAAAAAAGGTTAAGAACCGCAGCTATAGAGTATAAGGATTAATGTGGGGAGGAGTTGAAGGAATTGGCACGCGGAAGTTAGGTTATGTTTGGTAAGGTTACCCAGGAATAATGTTGCGTCACGTTAGGCAGATGAAACTGTATCATTTTACACCCGGAGGACACTTTTAAAAGTCCGCCCCAGGTAACGATGTAATTGACATTTGTGTTACTAATTATATCCCTATCACATTACTAATTATATCCCTGTCACATTTGCCGTCCACCTTAATTATTTTCTTCTCCCCTTTATTAGCATGCGGGCAATATTGCCTGCGAGGCTTTATTTTTTTTTTTTTTTTTTTTCCTGAAGTATTCGACCTTTTGGCTCGTTCTTGATGAGTAGTTGTGCGTTATTATTATTATTATTATTATTTTTCTTCTTTTTTTTCCTCTATCACAGTCCTCCAATTCGACTGGGTGGTATTTATAGTGGGGTTCCGGGTTGCATCCTGCCTCCTTAGGAGTCCATCACTTTTCTTACTATGTGTGCCGTTTCCAGGATCACACTCTTCTGCATGAGTCCTGGAGCTACTTCAGCCTCTAGTTTTTCTAGATTCCTTTTCAGGGATCTTGGGATCGTGCCTAGTGCTCCTATGATTATGGGTACAATTTCCACTGGCATATCCCATATCCTTCTTATTTCTATTTTCAGATCTTGATACTTATCCATTTTTTCCCTCTCTTTCTCTTCAACTCTGGTGTCCCATGGTATTGCGACATCAATGAGTGATACTTTCTTCTTGACTTTGTCAATCAACGTCACGTCTGGTCTGTTTGCACGTATCACCCTATCCGTTCTGATACCATAGTCCCAGAGGATCTTTGCCTGATCGTTTTCTATCACTCCCTCAGGTTGGTGCTCGTACCACTTATTACTGCAAGGTAGCTGATGTTTCTTGTACAGGCTCCAGTGGAGGGCTTTTGCCACTGAATCATGCCTCTTTTTGTACTGGTTCTGTGCAAGTGCCGGGCATTCGCTTGCTATGTGGTTTATGGTTTCATTTTTCGTATTGCACTTCCTACATATGGGAGAGATGATCTTATTTCCGTCTATTGTTCTTTGAACATATCTGGTTCTTAGGGCCTGATCTTGTGCCGCTGTTATCATTCCTTCAGTTTCCCTCTTTAGCTCTCCCCTATGTAGCCATTGCCATGTGTCATCGCTGGCTAGTTCTTAGTCTGTCTCATGTATTGTCCGTGCATTGGTTTTGTTGTGCCAGTCCTCTGTTCTGCTTGTCATTCTCCTGTCTCTGTATATTTCTGGGTCTTCGTCTACTTTTATCAGTCCTTCTTCCCATGCACTCTTTAGCCACTCGTCTTCACTGGTTTTCAGATATTGCCCCAGTGCTCTGTTTTCGATGTTGACGCAGTCCTCTATACTTAGTAGTCCTCTCCCTCCTTCCTTCCGTGTTATGTATAGTCTGTCCGTATTTGCTCTTGGGTGTAGTGCTTTGTGTATTGTCATATGTTTCCTGATTTTCTGAGCTATGCTGCGGAGTTCTGCCTTCGTCCATTCCACTATTCCTGCGCTGTATCTGATTACTGGCACTGCCCATATGTTTATGGCTTTTATTATATTTCCGGCGTTGAGTTTTGACTTGAGTATCGCCTTGAGTCTCTGCATATATTCTTTCCTGATCGTGTCCTTCATCTCTTGGTGTTTTATATCCCCTCCTTCCATTATTCCCAGGTATTTGTATCCTGTCTCATCTATGTGTTTGATGTTGCTCCCATCTGGTAGCTTTATCCCTTCAGTTCTCGTTACTTTGCCTTTTTGTATGTTGACTAAGGCGCACTTTTCAGTTCCAAACTCCATCCTGATGTCCCCAGAGACAATCCTTACAGTCTGGATTAGGGTATCTATTTCCTTGATTGCTCTTACCATACAGCTTGATGTCGTCCATGAACATCAGATGGTTGATTCTGTTGCCTCTTTTCTTGAGTTGGTACCCGGCATCCATCTTCTGTAGTACTTTTGTCATGGGAATCATGGCTACTACGAAGAGTAGTGGGGACAGTGAGTCGCCTTGGAAGATCCCTCTCCTGATATTAACCTCTGCTAGTCTTATTCCAGAGCTTGTAAGTATTGTATTCCAGTGCGCATTGTATTTTGAGGAAGCTGATGGTGTTTTCCTCATGCCCCATATATTTTCAGGCATTCTATTAGCCATGTGTGTGGTATCATGTCGAAGGCTTTCTTATAGTCTATCCATGCCATGCTTAGGTTGGTTTTTTCCTTTCTCCTACTGTTCTTCATTACCATTTTGTCTATCAGGAGCTGGTCTTTTGTGCCCTACACTTCCTTCTGCAGCCTTTCTGTTGGTGGGGATGGTGTTTGTCTCCTCTAGGTAGTTGATAGCCTTTCACTGATGATACCTGTTAGTAACTTCCACATTATTGGTAGGTAGGTGATAGGCCTGTAGTTACTGGCTATATTTCCCATTACTTTTGTCTTTTTGTACTAAGGATGTTCTTCCTGTGGTCATCCATTTGGGTGCATGGTGATTTGAGATACAATGCTGGAGTTGTTCTGCTATTCGTGGGTGTAGGGCCTTGAAGTTTTTGAGCCAGTATCCATGGACTTCATCAGGACCTGGGGCTTTCCAGTTTGGCATTTTCTTAGTTGGTGGTCTGACTGTGTCTGTCGTGATCTCTGTGAATCTTTATTTTATTCTCCCTGTTTCTTCTTCCTTGACTTCCTGGAGCCATGTTGCATGTTTCTTGTGTGATACCGGATTACTCCATATGTTTTCCCAGAGTCTCTTACTTGGTTCGGCTTCAGGAATTTCTGGGTGGTTGTCTTCCCCTCTTAGTTGGCTGTATAGTCTTTTCTGGTTGGTTCCGAATAGTTTGTTCTGTTGGTATCCCTTATTCCTGTTCATGTACCGTTGGATCTTATGTGCTTTGGCCTTAAGCCTCTGTTTTACATCTTCTATTGTATTATTATTATTATTATTATTATTATTATTATTATTATTATTATTATTATTATTATTATTATTATGGAAACCATGTTTATTTCTATCCATTTTTATTTCTCTCAGTCACTTCAGAGAATGTTCTCCTTTATACCTATTTCAGTATAATTCTCTCACATACATTATTATTATCATCATTAGGGAAACCATGTATATGTCTATCCATTTGTATTTTCTCACAGTCAATTCAAAGAATGTTCTCCCTTATACCTATGGTGCAATACATCATCATTATTCGAGTGGTTTTTGTACATACTTTTGCTAGTTAGCAAATTCCCAGCTCATAAGAAAAAGATATAAAATGTTTAGTGGCTTTCTTTTCGCAAACAGACCTTTTCCTTCTTAACAAATAAAAACCTAAGCAGATACACTTGACTACCTCACATTGATAGAAGAAATCATTACCAACGCTTTTCACTCACTCCACTGTCATCCATTCACTTCGGAAATTGGAATTGGAACATAGAATATAGGCCAAAGGACACGCCCTGGGACCTATGAGATCATGCAGCGCTGGAAGGGAAATTGGCCGTCAGAGGGTTTGAAAAGTGTAACAGGAACACCTCGCAAATGCACTGTGAATCAACTGTTAGAGGAGGTGGAAAGTTATATGGTAAAAGAGAATAACATGTGTCAAAAGACACACCCTGGGACCTATGAAGTCATTCAGCGCTGAAAGGGAAATTGACCGTCAGAGGGTTTGAAAAGTGTAACAGTTAAACTGTTAGAGGAGGTGGAAAGTTATATGGAAAAAGAGAATATGAACGGAGGCACAGAAAAAGGAATGATCGAGGTTGCAGCTAGGGGCCGAAGGGACGCTGCAAAGAACCTTAGTAATGCCTACAGTCCACGTGTGGTGCACTGACGGCATAAAACCCCCTACGGGTACAAGATCGGAAATCAAAATCAGCGTTTCCT
This sequence comes from Macrobrachium nipponense, assembly GCF_015104395.2. NCBI lineage: Eukaryota > Metazoa > Arthropoda > Malacostraca > Decapoda > Palaemonidae > Macrobrachium > Macrobrachium nipponense. The sequence continues at coordinate 49,965,327 of NC_061090.1, read as the reverse complement.
ATTATATTTCAATGTCGATATCTGAACATCAAAGCGTCCTTTTCACCCATGCAAAGAAACTTGCAGACAAATAGTTTTAATGTCATTTTTTTCGCCAAGATTATTTACGCGTACATTTATTTGTATATGAGTCAATTCATCTGTGCACGCGCGCACGGGCGTCCTTGAACGTAAGAAAAATTTGGCAGGAAGCAGCAGCGTCGTGAGAATTCTTGCTAAATTATACAGGACTTGCGGTCACTTCCATAGGCTATAATTCAATGAATTTTGAGAAATATCCATGATTCTTTTCTTTGTGTGTGTGTGTGTGTGTGTGTGTGTTCCATTTTTTAAATCTTCTCTGTCGCTGGTTTCCTCTGAAAAATGTTATAAAGCGTCTCTTTTTACTTAAAGTCGCATTCATTCATTATCTACAAACTAGTAAGTACTTATTTATTACTGCTCTAATTTGAAGCGTAACAATGCGTGTCAACTTTAAATCTATTGGGTATGACAAGTCCAGAACTATTGTTAACTTCTTAACGATAGTTGTCCCTATTAACTAAACCTAACTGCTTGCAGTAAAGTATGTTATACGTCATCTAAATACCATAATGAAATCCCAACTTCACCCACAATCAGAATGATAATATCTTATCTTTCTGACTGTTTTTCCACACAATAAAAAAAACTCAACACTACCAAATATATTTAAAGCTTATTTAATAAGACGATTTCTTCATTCCTCATTCAAGGAGACATTTCCTGACAACCCTCTAAGGAGAACATTTGAAGGACGCTCCCTACAACGCCCACTCTACGTGACCATTCTCAGAGAACCTTCCAGAAACGGTGTTCTAAACCTAATTTATTGTAGGAATGTCCTATTCCAGGGCTGTGTTCCAGAAGACCGTTAGCAATATAGTGTTCCAAACCCACGTTCCAGAATCCAAGTGACCCTTCCAGGGCAGCGTTCGGAAGATTATTTCACGAGCCCAAATTCCAGGAGACCGATTCAGGAGACCGTTCTAAGAGGCCATTTGAAATACTCGCGCCGTCCAATTGCCTGAAGGCCATTACAAGGGCAGAGCAATGAAATCTAATAAGGTGCTCAACATTCAGGTGGAGAGAGGGTAATGACTCCTACACGAAAACACCCTCCAGCTATGGAAATGTCAATTCATCTCTGCGAGAACCCCTTTCCATTTACTAACTGTTCATCAATAGTCTCTCTCTCTCTCTCTCTCTCTCTCTCTCTCTCTCTCTGAAATGTGTAGATGGCCTCCTTCCCTGGAGCATCGCCACCATCATCATTATCATACTGGCTGGCAGATGTTGGGGCTATAGGTATCCCTGGTCGATTCGTTGTCAAATTCACAGAAATGGGTGTTTTCACTATCGACGTGAAGGTTCTTTTTTTTTTTTTTTTTTTTTTAGCTTCAGGAACAAAGCTCCATTTGAGACCATAAAATGCACCTCGTGTGACACGTTTTTCTAATGAAGGGTTATATTCCTATACATTCAGCAGTACGAAAAACACGCGGCTAATGACGACACTATGTATACAAAAGGTTAATGATACGTAATGACGAGATGAGCTAGTTTTACGTTGGTTTTCAGCACTCTTCGACAGAACAGTCTATTTCCTCTCTCCTTCTCTCTCTTCTCTCTCCTCTCTCTCTCTCTCAAACTAAAATCTAACACTTAAGTAAAAATCTCCATTTATCATAAAAACCCACTGAGGGTGTTTGCTATTTCTCTCTCTCTCTCTCTCTCTTCTCTCTCTCTCTCCTCTCTCTATCTCTCTCTCTCTCTCTCAGAAAATAGCCATGCCTTAAAGGCGTTCCCTCTCTCTCTCTCTCTCTCTCTCTCTCTTCAAGACTAAAATACTAAGAACCACGTGGTATTTCATTAAAACATTTTCCCACCTTGAAGGTGTTCTAGATATCTCTCTCTCTCTCTCTCTCTCTCTCTCTCTCTCTCTCTCTCTCTCAAATATAAATATACCAAGAATCACGTGGTATGTCATTAAATCATTTTCCTACTTAAAGGTGTTCTAAATTCTCTCTCTCTCTCTCTCGTCCTCACCATTTTTACGCATGTACATACTATCCTTCCATACAACTTCACTTCCTCATAACCAGTGGGCATTCACCTGCTCCCACACCCACACAATCCTTCCAAGACCTTTTACCATCAACAACCCACACAGCACGGTATCCCAGGTCCCAACCCCATAAAAACAGGCGCCCCCCCCCCC